>NC_091335.1:10034523-10144523 GCF_038502225.1 Cherax quadricarinatus | reverse complement strand
CGAGCGAACCTGGCTTCCTCTACGCCTGACACACGTGTAGCGACTGTCTGTACGGGGCGGCTGGCAGTGGATAGTGGGGTAGTTGGCTGATGGCTGGCTGGTTGGCTTAGTTGGCTGAGTGGTTGGCTGCAGGGTATCACCCACCACTAGCTGATCTAGTTCCTCGTTGGCCGGAGGTAATGCCACACACGTTCCTGCAATTAGTAGTCCACACGGACCCTGCTTGTAGTCCTGTAATGATTCTGATGGGAGAGAGATGGCCTCACAAGACTGTGGTGTGTGGTGACGGGGTGGCGGTCAGGGTAGTAATGCGTCAAGCCAGCCAAACTGGAGCGTTCTGGTAAGGGCGGCGTGGATCAATACCAGGGAGTGTACCACGCATGGGTGGAGGCTACCAGGCCGACGCTGTGATGGTGGTAGTGGGTGCAGGTGTTCCACCTACCCTCCCAGCTCCTTCCTCTCAGTAATTCACCCTATGTAGGTTCAAGGGTATACGAATATCAACAACTTAGAATAAATTAAGACAAAAACAATTTGAGAACTATGACAACGTTTCGCTTACTATACAAGTCAGCAAATAATATATAGGTTACAGAGCTTATTTAGCGGAAAGAAGAGTGAGGTGTAATATCAGGTGACTGGCCCAAAGCTGGTAGCTTGACCCAGCAGGTCACTGAAGTAGAAGGTTCATGTAATCTGGAGTACAAAAAAAGGAACAATTTCCCTAGATTCAACCCCTTCCCCCCAAAAAGAAGAATGAACAAAACCCTCAGTAAAAATGTACAGTTAGACAAAAAAAAAAACTTACTTGAGGTAAGATTGTGTTATGGTTGGATTAGGTTAGTTAACATTCTGCTTTAAGGTGTCTCATTTTATTCCAGTATGCCCTTTGGTGCTGGTGAAAGGCTCTTGATCCAAGGAATGAGAGCTCTCCTTCCCGGATCAAATTTGCTTCCCATTCCCCACGCGATGTATGATCGCTACGGGAGTGTTGCTGATATCCACGAGTATAATTAATATTGGTAACGGCATAATTATTATTATTATTTGTCTATCTGTAAACGTGGTATAAACCTTGGTAATAAATACCGACAAGTTGGTTTAGAAAGACACGTAAGCAAACACTAGGACAAATTTATTAGAAAACGTTTCGGTCCTGGGACCTTGATCACTTCTAACATACAGAGGTATGTGATGAATGGTTTGAAAAACCGACAGGTTGAAGATTGAGACACTTATGCAGCATATGGGAATCCCAGCATATGGAAATCCCATATGCTGCATAAGTGTCTCAATCTTCATACAGAGGTATGTTAGAAAACGTTTCGGTCCTGGGACCTTGATCACTTCTAACATAGAAGTATGTTAGAAGTGATCAAGGTCCCAGGACCGAAACGTTTTCTAATAAATATGTCATAGTGTTTGCTTACGTGTCTTTCTAAACCATCTGTAAACGTATCTTCTTAAATTAATAGGAATGAATTAATTCAAAACCTTACTTGTTCATAGAGTGCGTCATAATTCTGCGATCGCAATAGATTGAATTTAAAAAAAAAAAAACCTCTTGGGGTTACGCCTGTCATACGCAAGTGGAAAATATTAAATGTGTTGCACAATAAGCTGTGTTGTAGAATGAGACACTTGTGCACAAGTGTCTCATTCTTCACATTGTTGGTTTTCTAAACCATTTATCACAAGCTGTGCTGTGTATGACGTATCATGCATGACATTCACCACTTGAACATCGTAGTTAAATATTACGCATCTCAAATTTTAGTCATGGCAGTTAAGATGCATTTTTGTAGTCAGAGGCAAGAGTTGAGTTTAAAATATGTTATATACTTATTGGGTAAATGGACACAGATGCAACGTATGTTCTTATGTTCTGACATATTATTGTGGTAACGTTTCGCTCTCCAGGAGCTTTATCAAGCCGTAACATTACAGCTTGACAAAGCTCTTGGACAGCGAAACGTTGCCACAATAAAATGTCACATTAGTTGCATCTGTGTCCATTTACCTTACATTTTGTCGGTAATTCTACCATTATTTCTGTTATATACTTGGTCAGCTGATCCACTGCTCTCCGGCGAGACAGACATACGTACTGGCGCTTACTGTGGACCTTCAAAGGAGTGACTTGATGCCGGTGAGGGATTCTTGATCCGCGGAACACGGGCAACCCTCTCAGAGATGAAAATATATTTTCATCTAGTCGGTTTTGTATACCATTCTTGTACAACCTCTCAGAGGTGATCAAGGTCCCTGGACCGAAAGATTTCTTAATAAATTTATCCTAGTGTACGCTCACTTGTCTTATTCAAACACTTGCCAGTATCAAGTACCAAAGGTTTACCTCTCTCTCTTTCATATTAAACATGACTGTCTTCTTCAGTTGATGTATGATTCTTACCGACTTAGTAATTCCCCGTGAACATGGAATACTTAATATACATGTTCGCCAACTGTAATGGGTCCCATCCAGGAAAAAAAGAATGCCGTGTGAATGTGTTATAAATCCTGGAAGTTGTATCTTGGGCACAATGCCAACATAAGGAAACTTGTGGAAGCATTCTGGCAAATGTATTTGCACACTGCGGGCGATACAACGTGTGATATAAATGGTGTACAATACTAGTTAATATTAAAATGGTATAAAATCCCGACAGGTTGGTGAGTAAGACACATGTGCAACAAATAGGTGTCTTTATTCCGAAAATTTGGAGTAAGGATACCTGTTGGTATTTTATACCATTTTAATATTCACTCTGTCAAACACTGCAACACAATGGTATTTTGGTACAGATCAGAAAACAGCTTTGACAACTTCTACAAGTGAGATTGATTGGATATGAGAGGGACGTGACCTCTCAATGATTACATTCTTTTACTAGTGGCCTACATCTCACCTTCTGACAGTATATTAGGCTCCATACTGTCACTTCAACATTACATTGTTTCAGACTATGGAATAAATACTCTTCTCAAGGCTGTCAACGTTGTATGACCCTTGTCGGTTTAGCACTTTCTTTGATTATAATAATAATTCTCCAGGCTGAGGGACTGACCACCTCAAAACTACGTCTTCACAGCTCTACTCCTGCCAACTTTTCTGTACTCAGGTGAAGAAGCCTACTGTGTAGGCGAAACGTTTCGGAATAAAGATACGTAATTATTGTATGTGTCTTACCAACCAATACCAGTTAAGGGACTGACCACCTTCTATCAAGGCTCAAGGGCAGATTACCTCTAAACCTCTCCCTTTTATAGTCTCTGAAGAACATAATAACTTAAGATATTCTCGGCACGTTATTAAACAACGTGTTGAGACTAACCAAGACAGAACTCGCAGCAATGGTGAATAAAAAGACACAATACCATGACTGGAACAATACACAAATAACCTGCACACGAAATGAAACTTATGACAACGTTTCTGTCCGACGAGTTAATGGTATCGCAGCAATGGGTTCAAGTTGGAAAAATGTTAAGTTTAGAAAGGATATAGCTGTGTATGAATGGAACAAACACCTGAGTAACGTCAGTGAGGCGAGAATCTTGGGTGACTTTAAAAATAGGTTGGACAGGTACATGAGTAGGCACTAGTTGGACTAGCCTAGCATAAGCCATAGGCTTATGCTAGGCTATGTTGCAAAAGTGTCTCATTTCTTTAACTTCTCGGTTTTCAAAACCATTCATCATATAAGCCATAGGCCTGCTACACACGACTCACGAAATTGTAATGACACGATTGCGGGTCTAACCCCGCCCGTGGTATGGTCTGCTACACAAACACACACACACAGCTCCTGGCGGGGTCAGGAGCTGTGAATCGACCCCTGCAACCACAACTAGGTGAGTACACACACTTTCTCGGAATGTCATTCCCAGAGAGGCTGCGGCAGGTGACAAACCCGCACTGCGCTACACTGAGAAAACTTCTCCTCCAGTTGCTCTCTTGCAACTTTGCACAGCTCCTGATGACGCACTGAGAAGTGTGAAAGTACTTGAGTTAAAGATTTCCACCCCCCGTGGCTTGTCTTGCAGAGTTAAGATCGCCTGTCTGCGATTGTTTGCAATATATATATATATATATATATATATATATATATATATATATATATATATATATATATATATATATATATATATATATATATATATATATATATATATATATATATATATATATATATATATATATATATATATATATATATATACATATATATCAATAACAACACTGCGACTAGCGGGGGATCGAACCCATGTTGCTTTAGCCCGCCTCATGGTGAGCGAAAATTCTACGACGCTCTAACCCACGGGACCATACAATCCTACAAGAATCATGCACTGCCACTAGCCGGGCGATTGAACCCGTGTTGTTTTAGCCCTCCTCGTATTGAGCAGTCCCAGTGTTGTTATTGATTAAATACCACTCGTTCGTGGTTACAATATCATATATACTGCTTGTGGAGGCTAGTACACGAAACAGGAAGGCACCCACACCATCATATGTACTCGGATCACGGCACAACACCTAGCTCTGCTGGGTGCGTGATTCTTGTAGGATTGTATGTTCCCTTGGGTTAGAGCGCCGTGGAATTTACGCTTACCATGAGGCGGGCTAAAACAATCCGGGTTTGATCCCCCGGCTAGTCGCAGTGTTGTTATTGATTAAATACCACTCGTTCGTGGTTACAATACGATATATATATATATATATATATATATATATATATATATATATATATATATATGGCTGAAGGAGACTCGAACCTACGAACCTTGAAACAAGGTACGCAGTGCTTTACCAATCTACCCACACTGAACCAATACCTTGGAGTCCAGCTTGCGCTAGACTTTGATCCAAGGCAGCCAGCTTTCAGGGAGAAGGCTTACAGCTTTTCATCTCATCCCCTGCATGCATCAGCCTTACTAGAGATATTAACAATGCTGGCTGCCTTGGATCAAAGTCTAGCGCAAGCTGGACTCCAAGGTATTGGTCCAGTGTGGGTAGATTGGTAAAGCACTGCGTACCTTGTTCCAAGGTTCGTAGGTTCGCGTCTCCTTCAGCCAGAGATCAGTGTTTGTGTATATTTCGCCTGCTCTTGCGAATTCCTTGCAGCGATATATATATATATATATATATATATATATATATATATATATATATATATATATATATATATATATATATATATATATATATACAATCATTTTTAATATAAGCATCACAGTGAATTGTTTATCAAACAATAAAATAATCATTAAGAGACCAAATTGTTTAACCAATTTAGAAGACCAGGAATTTGAATCTCAGTGAAATATAGTTTTCTATACTGCATAGATATTTATACTCTCATGATGTTCAATGAATTATATTTCATGACTTCTCCTTTGGTATTCCCGAGTCTTCATCAGTTGGAACTCCAGGTTCACCATCTGCATTATGAATAGTGCTGTGACCTTCTTTAGTGTGGTGAACTTTAACAAGTGTCGTATTTCGGGTAGTCTTATCAGTAATTCCATTGTCAGCAACACATCAGTTTAATGTGGGAGAATGTGACCCATAAATAATTTCAAAAGTAAAAAATGTAGAAACTTTGTAGACAACGATTGATAAATGTACTACAGGTTTGTGTTGTTACTTGAGGTGTGTTGTGTTAATTAGTTAACAGTTGCCAAAGGCACCTGTCGATAGACACTTGGTCTGTTAAGATGTGTGTGTACTCATATATGTGACAGAGAAAGGTATGGTAAGCTCAAGGAAATACTAATAAAAACAGCTACAGCTTTACATCTTCCGTTCTTCATCGCGTATCTTATTAGTTATGAGTGAGATGGATTCCAGATGGACCTGCCTTCTTGCTTCCACTGGTGGATTTCGTCCCCTACAACGTCTTCGAGTATCCCACCTCACCTTCGACAGTATTTAAGACTCTATTCTCATGCTTCAGCTTCTCAATATCTGACCCACGATCGCCTTCCCTGCTGGGTTAAGCCCTGGCTCTATTTCTACAACTAAGAACACTCCTCTCCAGCACTATTCTTCGTCTGTCCCATCTTCCCCGCTCATCCCATTTGGGATCTTACCTGTACTATCGTTCGTTCGTTCGTTCGCTTCAGCTTCATATCGTTCCAGACCATGGAGCTGAACTCTTCTCCAGAAGATATAAACAAAGTTTTCCAGTGGGCAACGGAAAACAATATGATGTTCAATGAGGACAAATTCCAACTACTCCGTTATGGAAAACTGGAGGAGATAATAACTAGAACAATACAAATCTCTACGATTCCAAATCAGAAGGGTGTAAGGAGAGGAGGAGTTTGAGGTAATCAGTCCCTCAGCCTGGAGTCGATGTGTTCAGTTCATCAATCTTGTAGAAAGTACAATATAGGGCCGTAGATGTGGCTTATATACTGTAGTCAGGTGAGACGAAGCACGAGGAAGCGGGGTCATAGTGGAACCATCCACTAGTTGGAGTAGGTCTTTGCTTCATTTCTTCTGTTCCCTTTGTATTTGAGTGAAGAAGACTACTGTGTAGGCGAAACGTTTCATCAATAAAGATACCGAACTGTTGCACATGTGTTTTAATTTTATGTCTGCACCTGGAGGTTACCTGGAGGTTATTCCGGGGATCAACGCCCCCGCGGCCCGGTCCATGACCAGGCCTTCCGATGGATCAGAGCCTGATCAACTAGGCTGTTACTGCTGGCCGCACGCAGTCCAACGTACGAGCCACAGCCCGGCTGATCCAGCACTGACTTTAGGTATCTGTCCAGCTCTCTCTTGAAGGCAGCCAGGGGTTTATTGGCAATTCCCCTAAACCTAATGCTTGATGGGAGGCTGTTGAACAGTTTTGGGCCCCGGACACTTATGGTGTTTTCCCTTAGTGTACCAATGGCGCCCCTACTTTTTATTGGGGGCATTTTGCATCGCCTGCCCAGTCTTTTACTTTCGTAGGGAGTGATTTCTGTGTGCAGATTTGGGACCATTCCTTCCAAGATTTTCCAAGTGTAGATTATGATACATCTCTCCCTCCTGCGTTCCAACGAGTACAAGTCAAGTGCTTCCAAGCGTTCCCAGTAGTTAAGGTGCTTGACAGAACTTATACGTGCAGTAAAGGATCTCTGTACACTCTCTAGATCTGCGATTTCACCTGTTTTGAATGGAGATGTTAATGTACAGCAGTATTCCAGCCTAGAGAGAACAAGTGATTTGAAAAGGATCATCATTGGCTTGGCATCTCTCGTTTTGAACGTTCTCATTATCCATCCTATCATTTTCTTTGCACGTGCGATCGTGGCACTGTTGTGATCCTTGAAAGTAAGATCCTCAGACATTACTACTCCCAGGTCCCTTATATTATTTTTCCGCTGTATTGTATGGCCGGAGTCAGTAGTATACTCTGTTCTAGTTATTATCTCCTCCAGTTTTCCATAACGGAGTAGTTGGAATTTGTCCTCATTGAACATCATATTGTTTACCGTTGCCCTCTGGAAAACTTTGTTTATATCTTCTTGGAGGTTAACCGCGTCCTCAGCAGATGACAGCCTCATGCCGATCCTAGTATCATCCGCAAAGGATGATACGATGCTGTGGTGTATATCTCTGTTTATGTCTTATCACACGATAACAAACCCCGAAACACACTAACCCAAGTTATATTGGTAAAAAAATTAAATAAAGCTTGTATTATCAAACATGCGTTGAGGATAACCTTATCGTCCCACACTTCCCTGGTGGGTCCACAGTGGTGGTTTTCTTACATGTTCTCAAGCGCAGACTGCATTTCCTCTCACATTATTACTCGTACTGCTATCTTACACTGTCAAGGCTAATTCTGGAGTCTACAGCTACATCTACAACTCTACTGACATGTCACTGCTTTCTTTTGAGGTGGTCAGTCCCTCAGCCTGAAGAAGAGTTGTGTTCTATACTCTGGGTCAAAACTTCTCCATTATTTTCTTTACACAAATAATTATCACATAGAAAGACACATACAACATTTCAGTCCGACTTATACCATTGCAACTTTGACCATCCCAAAAAATGTGGCGACCTCCTGTCTAAAGGAGTGTGTCGTTCTTCTTCCTGTACTTTCTTTCACCCAAAAATGTGCCACTCCTCGGTCCTCCAGAAGCAGTGTTACAACATCGAGTGCCCTGCATACCATCTAAAAGGGACCAGGAGGCACAGACCCCACAAGACAAACAATAGTAGCTACGACAACCCAACTCCAGGTCATTTTTTAGTGGCAGGAAACGAAAAAAGAAAATGGAAGGAAATAACAAAAATAGTCCATCACCTTGGAGCCTTGTTGGACTGGAGGTGCAGCCAGTGGCCACCCATGGCCCTCCAGAATTACAACTACTGATGCCAATAACAAAATCCCCCCAACAAACACAGAATACAACCTCGTTCATATTTGCTAATATACAGGGCCTTAAGCCATCCACCAACAACAAAATACCTTTTATCAGTGGACTTCTAGTGGAGTCTAATGCAATGTTTGCAGCCTTCACAGAGACTCACACAAAAGATCACTTTGACAGTGAAATATGGATAACTGGTTACAACCTTATTAGATGCGACAGAAAAAAACAGGCAACAAGGGGGGGTTGGCCTGTATGTCAAAGAGTCCCTTATCTGCACGGAGTTGCTGAACACCACAAATGAGGTAGTTGAAGTTCTATCAATAAAGATCGAGAACCAAAACCTAGTCATTGTGGTTGTATACAAGCCACCAGATGCAACCACACAACAGTTCAAGGAACAGCTACTGAAAATCGATTACTGTTTGGAAAACCTTCCAGCTCCATCCCCAAACATCTTACTGCTTGGTGATTTCAACCTAAGGCATACAAAATGGAAGAATGTAGCAAATAAAGTTATAGCTGAAACAATCCCCGGAGGTAGCGCAGATGAAAGGTCACACACACATGAGCTACTAAGTCTCTACGAAAAACACACCTTAAGCCAGCAGATAGTGGAGCCAACAAGACTAGAAAACACACTTGACCTTATCTTCACAAATAATGAGGACCTGATAAGAGACATAAGAATATAAAAAACAACTAATTCCAATCACAATCTATTCGAAGTCCAGACGTACATGCATAGGGGTCCTGAACAGCACAATGCATGTACCTGTGAAGGTGTCTTCACAAAATACAATTTCAACAACAAGAACATCAACTGGGACCAGGTAAACCATGTCCTAAATGAAACATGTTGGGAAGATGTCTTAAATGACATGGATCCAAACCAGTGCCTTGAAAGGATCAACTTCCTGGTAGCCGAAGCATGTTCTAGGCATATTCCCAAAAGGAGGCGCTGACCAGGGAAGTGGAAACTATCGAACTTAAGCTAAATGACTCTTACAGGAACCAGGAGAGGCAGGAGGAGCTTAAAGCTATTAGTGAAATTGAAAGAAATTCAAAATATTTCTTTTCATATGCCAAAAACAAGGCAAATACCACATCTAGTATCGGGCCCTTACTCAGACAGGATGGGACTTACACAGATGACAACAAGGAAATGAGTGAAATATTGAAATCCCAGTACGACTCTGTGTTTAGTGAACCACTAATCGGTCTGAGGATCGACGACCCAAATGATTTCTTCATGAATGAGCCTCAAAACTCCATAAATGTATGCCAGATTTCCGACATTACCCTAACTCCGATAGATTTCGAAAAAGCCATTGACAACATGCCTATGCACTCAGCCCCGGGCCCAGACTCGTGGAACTCTGTTTTCATTAAGAACTGCAAGAAACCCCTCTCGCGTGCCCTAAGTACACTACGGAGGAGGAGCTTGGACATGGGTGAAATTCCACAGTCACTTAAAACAACGGATATAGCCCCACTCCATAAAGGTGGCAGCAAAGCATTAGCTAAGAACTATAGACCAATAGCTCTGACGTCCCACATCATAAAAATCTTTGAAAGAGTGCTAAGAAGCAGGATTGCAAATCACCTGGATTCCCAAAATCTGCACAATCCAGGGCAACATGGGTTCAGGGCAGGTCGCTCCTGCCTCTCACAACTACTGGATCACTATGACATGGCCTTGGATGCACTGGAAGAAAATCAGAATGCAGATGTAATATACACAGACTTTGCAAAAGCATTTGACAAATGCGATCATGGCGTAATAGCCCATAAAATACGTGCTAAAGGAATAACTGGGAAAGTGGGGAGATGGATCTTCAACTTCCTAACAAATCGAACACAAAGAGTAGTGGTCAACAGAGTTAAATCGGAGGCTGCCATAGTGAAGAGCTCTGTTCCACAAGGCACAGTACTCGCCCCCATCTTATTCCTTATCCTCACATCAGACATAAACAGAGATATACACCACAGCACCGTATCATCCTTTGCGGATGATACTAGGATCTGCATGAGGCTGTCATCTGCTGAGGACGCGGTTAACCTCCAAGAAGATATAAACAAAGTTTTCCAGTGGGCAACGGTAAACAATATGATGTTCAATGAGGACAAATTCCAACTACTCCGTTGTGGAAAACTGGAGGAGATAATAACTAGAACAGAGTATACTACTGATTCCGGCCATACAATACAGCGGAAAAATAATGTAAGGGACCTAGGAGTAGTAATGCCTGAGGATCTTACTTTCAAGGATCACAACAGTGCCACGATCGCACGTGCAAAGAAAATGATAGGATGGATAATGAGAACTTTCAAAACGAGAGATGCCAAGCCAATGATGATCCTTTTCAAATCACTTGTTCTCTCTAGGCTGGAATACTGCTGTACATTAATATCTCCATTCAAAGCAGGTGAAATCGCAGATCTAGAGAGTGTACAGAGATCCTTTACTGCACGTATAAGTTCTGTCAAGCACCTTAACTACTGGGAACGCTTGGAAGCACTTGACTTGTACTCGTTGGAACGCAGGAGGGAGAGATATATCATAATCTACACTTGGAAAATCTTGGAAGGAATGGTCCCAAATCTGCACACAGAAATCACTCCCTACGAAAGTAAAAGACTGGGCAGGCGATGCAAAATGCCCCCAATAAAAAGTAGGGGCGCCATTGGTACACTAAGGGAAAACACCATAAGTGTCCGGGGCCCAAGACTGTTCAACAGCCTCCCATCAAGCATTAGGGGAATTGCCAATAAACTCCTGGCTGCGTTCAAGAGAGAGCTGGACAGATACCTAAAGTCAGTGCCGGATCAGCCGGGCTGTGGCTCGTACGTTGGACTGCGTGCGGCCAGCAGTAACAGCCTAGTTGATCAGGCTCCTATCCATCGGGAGGCCTGGTCATGGACCGGGCCGCGGGGGCGTTGATCCCCGGAATAACCTCCAGGTAACCTCCAGGTAACCTCCAGGTAACCTCCAGGTTAACTAAAGATTCCCATATGTTGCATAAATCTTATTCTTCAACTTGTTGGTTTTCTTAATTATTTATCACACCACTAACTAGTCCAAGTCGGACCGAAACGTCGTCATAAGCGGGTTATTTGTGTATTGTTCCAGTCACGGTATTGTGATTCTATTCTTCACTGCTTTTTAATTTTGTTCTAAAATTATGAATATTCAGTTTGAATCCATTTTTTTTCGAGATCTATCTGAAATTCGATGACAAGGATTTTATCAAGCTTGACATTATAAAGTATGTTTATTAGCCTCATAATTTTGTTATAGATGTGGCCAGAGATTACCACCAAGAATGTTTGTTAAATTAGACACATGTGCAACTCTTGGGTATCTTTATTGAGGAAACGTTTCTCCTCACAGTGGCTTCATCAGTCCATACAAAGGATAAACTTGAACAGGAGGAGAATGAGGTAATCAGTCCCTCAACCTTGAGTCGATGTGGTCAGTCCATCAATGTTTACCCATCTCAAATGAGTCCATGGCTGAGTCTGTGACCAGTGGAAACCCCACGGTCTTGTTTTACTCTGGGTGAAGCCTCAACACTGAGAGGGCTTCCATGTAGCTGTAGTTGGATTTGTGAAGGACCTGCCTAGTATGGGCTAACAGGCCTACTGTAGTGTTCCTCCTTTATGTTGTTATGAGACGCTGGTGGTTGGTAGGTAAGACACATAGGCAACAGTTAGGCAACTTTATTCCGAAACGTTTCGCCTACACAGTAGGCTTCTTCAGTCGAATACAGTAAGTAGGCAGGAACAGTAGAGATGTGAAGACGATGTAATCAGTCCATCACCCTTGAAGCCGTAGAATTTGAGGTTGTCAGTCCCTCGGCCTGGAGAAGTTCAGTTCCATAGTTCCTGACTATGGAATTGAACTTCTCCAGGCCGAGGGACTGACAACCTCAAATTCTACGACTTCAAGGGTGATGGACTGATTACATCGTCTTCACATCTCTACTGTTCCTGCCTACTTACTGTATTCGACTGAAGAAGCCTACTGTGTAGCCGAAACGTTATTGTTTCATTCTATGGAACAATGCTCTTCTCCAGACTGAGGGACTGACCACCTCAAAACTTTAAGGGTGATGGACTGATTACATCGTCTTCAAGTATCTTCTGCTTCTATCAACTTTTCTGTACTCGACTGAAGAAGCCTACTGTGTAGGCGAAACGTTTCAAAATAAAGATACCTAACTGTTGCATATGTGTCTTACCTAACAACCTGTCGGTATTGTATACCATTTTGATGTTCACGCTGGTGGTTACCCACAGAGGTTCCAGCTACTCGGGCACTCTGCCACTATTAACGATACGGGTAGAAAACTTTCCAGTAAGATTTTGTTAAATTTTCGCCTTACAATACAGTTTAGAAAGCGGACATCCTAGCTACATCATCATTCCATAGGTTTAGCTCTTTTTTTACTGTTACTAACACTATTATTATTATTATTATTATTATTATTATTATTATTATTATTATTATTATTATTATTATTATTGCTACTACTACTACGACTATAACTACCAATGATAATAATAATAATAATAATAATAATTGTTTTTAAAGCAAATTTTCTTTCGATTATGGGTAGTTAAATTATGCAAATACAGTATATATGAGATGCTAATATATTTGCAGGAGAGCGCTAGACTCTTAGGGTCATACATTACATGGTGAATACCAGGTAATCATGGCTGGATGGAAGGAAGAAGGGAAGAAAGGGTTTCTCCAATTCTTTGGATCAAGAGCTTCTCACAGGCATAAAGGCACCCCGTTTGAAGGGAGGAGAGGTTTAGATTGTGGGTGGGGATAATGGGTGGGGGAGGTTGTTGGGGGTACGAGAGGGGGAGGTTGTTGGGGGTACGAGAGGGGGAGAAAGGTGATACGTGGACTGGCTTAACCTGACCCAGCGCTTGTTTTACGGTCACTGACCTCTGTAGCACTGTGCTAGCTCTCTCTCTCTCTCTCTCTCTCTCTCTCTCTCTCTCTCTCTCTCTCTCTCTCTCTCTCTCTCTCTCTCTCTCTCTCTCACACACACACACACACACAAACACAGTGAAGTGATAGAGGCAGGATCCATACAAAGTTTTAAAAATAGGTATGATAAGCTCAAAAACCATGAGAGTAAACCCAGTAGCGGCCAACGGAAAGGCGGGGACCAAGAGCTGAGACTCGACCCCTGCGTACACAAATACACAAATACACACACACACATACACACACACACACACACACACACACACACACACACACACACACACACACACACACACACACAAGGTGGACAAAGACAGGATGTTCCAGAGATTGGACACAGTAACAAGGGGACACAGTTGGAAGCTGAAGACACAGACGAATCACAGGGATGTTAGGAAGTATTTCTTCAGCCACAGAGTAGTCAGTAAGTGGAATAGTTTGGGAAGCAATGTAGTGGAGGCAGGATCCATACATAGCTTTAAGCAGAGGTATGATAAAGCTCACGGCTCAGGGAGAGTGACCTAGTAGCGATCAGTGAAGAGGCGGGGCCAGGAGCTCGGACTCGACCCCCGCAACCTCAACTAGGTAAGTACAACTAGGTGAGTACACACACACACACACACACACACACACACACACACACACACACACACACACACACACACACACACACACACACACACACACAGAAGCTGGAAACAGATGACCCATTATATTGTAGTGTACACTACAATACACAGTGTCACTGAAGCTAAAACCTTGTGTAGCTTTAAAAATAGGTTAGATCCGAGTGGAGATCTGTAACAAGTGGCGTTCCACAGGGATCAGTCTTGGGCCCGTTGTTGTTTATAATATATATCAATGATCTTGATGAGGGAATTACTAGTGATATGAGCAAATTCGCCGATGACACAAAGATAGGTAGGATAATTGATTCAAACGTAGATGTTATGGAACTTCGGGAGGATTTAAACAAACTCTGTTCTTGGTCAGAAAAGTGGCAGATGCAGTTCAATGTAGATAAATGCAAGGTTCTGAAGCTTGGGAGTGCCCATAACCCTAGTACTTATAAGTTAAATGATGTAGAACTTAGCCATACAGATTGCGAAAAGGACTTGGGGGTTATGGTGAGCAGCAACCTTAAACCAAGACAGCAATGCCTAAGCGTACGTAATAAGGCAAATAGATTACTGGGATTTATATCAAGAAGTGTAAGCAACAGAAGTCCAGAGGTCATACTGCAGCTTTATACATCATTAGTAAGGCCTCACCTAGATTATGCAGCTCAGTTCTGGTCTCCATATTACAGAATGGACATAAATTCGTTAGAAAACATTCAGCGAAGAAAGATTGAAGACTCTTAATTGGGTAGGAGTGAGTACACAACGGGCAGTGTGAGGCAGTGACTGCAAGCCAGTCCGTGGAGGGGGAGCACTTGTGTCTATCAAGTTGGTCGGCCTAGGAGTGAGGGTGAGGCAAGTCTGGGCATACTGAAGTGGCAAGGCCTATAGATGGTAGCACCTGAGTGGCGCGAAATATGAACTAAGCTGGCAGACAGCATGGGCTGTCTGTGCAGACAGTACAGGCTGTCTACATATGCTCAGCCACCTACCGCACGTCGTCCCGACGCGACAATACTGGTGGTAAAAGAAACTCGGTCTCTCTCTCGTAGGAACAGGGCACAGAACACAAAATAACAACATATATATACATATGAACATGGAAAGAAAACTTCCTACAGGGAGGGAAGAAAAAACATGTGGGGTGTGTTAAACATCATGGTCATAGGCAGTGAGCGTTGAAGGGCATCACTGCACGCCTTCCTGCGTCTGGACAGATACTGCAACACGGGAGACATCACATCGCTGCGGCTGAGCTGTGACGTAACAGGTTACGGTCTCCTCTGGAACGGTGAAGCAGTCATCGTAGGAGTCGCTGCAAGTTTTCACTCAACCTGGGGCATGACATGCTGGTGCCCTCGAGTGAGGCGTCGACAAAACTCGGCAACTGGGCAGGACTTCTGGCAAGCGACTCAGGAGGACACTTCTCGACTGGTACTGTCGCTGGGCTGTCACTGCCGGCGAGCATGGAGTGAGTTGTGGAGCAAGTCGTGGCAGAGACGACTGGGCGAAACATCTGGGAGTCGTAACATCATACACCAGACTGCAGTGAGAGAGCTAGCAGTCAAAGTGACATCTTCTTTGTGCAGGCTGCTCACTGAAGCTTGTGACACGAGGCTGACACAGTGTGTCATTCTCTCGGCAGTTGGAGTTATAGCAGAGGTTAGTCTAAGCATCCCCAGACTTGTTTCTCTACATATAACTGCACTCTGACGGTCTGGAGGTGAAGTGAAACAAATCTCGATGGGAATCATAGCAGGTACGATTCTGCAGAACAACACGAGCGACGAGCATAAAAGCTTTCTGTACAAGAGGGCTCGGGCTCAGGGCTGTCTGATAGCTGTCAAACACACTGGTCACACGGGTGACTTAACACAGTGGTGCTACTCAGGTCTGGCTCAGACCTCACTGGACACACGGAAACTTTACAAACACACCGCGGTACAACATGTGAGAACACTGACTGAGAGGAATTAATTAACACACAACATATATTTTCTCTCAATCTTCTCGACAATATTAAAATAATTACTAGAAACACTCGATGTGACATCATGTGATGTCAGGCGTGATGACGTCAGCAGCACTGACGTCAGCAGACATCTCGAGGTGACGTCAGCAGCACTGTGACGTCAGCAGACATCTCGAAGTGACATCAGCAGACATCTCGAGGTGACGTCAGCAGACATCATGAGGTGACGTCAGCAGACATCTCGAGGTGACGTCAGCAGACATCTCGAGGTGACGTCAGCAGACATCTCGAGGTGACGTCAGCAGACATCTCGAGGTGACGTCATGAAGTCGGGCAGCATCGTGGGTGACGTCAGTGTGATGCAGGCAGCAGACCACAGCATGTGGCCTGGGACATCTGGTAACTCACGTGGCTGGTAGATCCATGTGACATCGCCCACACCCACGTGGCGTCGTGATCCACGTGGTGTCGTGATCTACGTGGCATGCTGGTCCACGTAGCTTCGAGTGGCCTCGGGCACTCGGATACACAGCTCTGGCAATGAATTCACATGGAAAACAGCAGAAAACACAGCAGAGGGAGTGGGCAGTGGTGAGTGGTGTATGGTAGACGGGTGAGCGAGGAGCGTGGGTGAGTGTATGGCGAGGGAGCATCTGGCAGTCTCTCCTCCTCCCACCCACAAACACAGGGAAACACACTGGACGCAGGAATCACCACAAAACTCACCTCTGGCTTGCTGAAACGGCTGTGCTGAGCTGAACAATAACAACAGCAACATACAAGTGACGCTGAACACGTGACTTGAGAAACAGCGTGGGACACTGTAGCGTGGAGTCACTGTAGCGTGGGGTCACTGTGACGCCACTTACAATTCTCGGAGAATTTCGGCAAATTTCGGCCTGGATCCTGCTTGTACCTGTGTCTGGATGCTCAAACATGCAGACACGACATCAGGATAACTTGTTGAGAGACGGATGCTTCTTGTATGGGATGATAAAGTGAAGATGAGCACTTGTGTCTATCAAGTCGGTCGGCCTAGGAGTGAGGGTGAGGCAAGTCTGGGCATACTGAAGTGGCAAGGCCTATAGATGGCAGCACCTGAGTGGCGCAAAATATGAAGTAAGCTGGCAGACAGCATGGGCTGTCTGTGCAGACAGTACAGGTTGTCTACACAGCTCGGTGACCTCTGAGCTCTTATTAGGCAAAAAAAAAAATTATTAGACAAGTAGAAACGTTGTGCAAGACAGGTATACAATACCGACAAGATGAAAATTAAGACACTTGTGCAACAACTGGTTATCTTTATTGTAGACGTTTCGCCATCCAGTGGCTTTATCAATACAGATTCTTGGACATAATTATGTCCAAGAATCTGTATTGATAAAGCCACTGGATGGCGAAACGTCTACAATAAAGATACCAAGATGTTGCACAAGTGTCTTAACTTTCATCAAGTAGAAACGTCTTTTCTAGATAGAAAGAAACTCTTTTTTTGAAATGAAACCTTAGCTACAGATATCTGCCTTTCCCATTACTTTGGAAAAGTATTTCAATCCAATTCTGTGAGTCAAAGGCATTCCCAGCAACAGCAGGAGATTCTTAACCAGAAATCTTTTATACGCCAGGTTAGACAAGTACGTGAGTGGGTGGGTGTGAGTTGAACCTAACTAGCTTGTTCTAATAGGTCTGATGCACTGTTCTTTCTTTCTTAAGTGGATGTGACTTGGATCTGACTAACTTAGGCAGGTAGGTGACATGGACCTGCCTAGCACGGGCCAGTAGGCCTGCTGCAGTCGTAGGCTCCTCTCTCCCATGTACGGCATTTGAATATAAGAACATAAGAATGAAGGAACACTGCAGAAGGCCTACTGGCCCATGCGAGGCAGGTCCAAGTCTCCTACCAGCTTAAGCCAATGTACCCAACCTAGTCAGGTCAGGTCACATTGACTTAAGGGAGGAACAGGGCAACCGACCTGGTAGCACAAGCTATCAGGTCCAACTCACATCCACTCATGTATTTATCCAACCTATTTTTAAAGCTACACAACGTTCTGGCCTCTATAACTGTACTTGGGAGTTTGTTCCACTCATCCACAACTCTATTACCAAACCAGTACTTTCCTATATCCTCCCTGAATCTGAATTTTTCCAACTTAAAACCATTGCTGCGAGTCCTGTCTAGGCTAGATATTTTCAGCACACTATTTACATCCCCTTTATTTATTCCTGTCTTCCATTTATACACCTCAATCATATCCCCCCTAATTCTACGTCTTTCTAGAGAGTGCAGATTCAGGGCCCTTAGTCTATCCTCATAGGGAAGGTTTCTGATACATGGGATCAACTTTGTCATCCTCCTTTGTACATTTTCCAGAGCATTTATATTCATTCTGTAATACGGTGACCAAAACTGTGCAGCATAAATGAGGCCTAACCAAGGATGTACAGAGTTGAAGAACAACCTGAGGACTCCTATTATTTATGCTTCTTGATATGAAGCCAAGGATTCTATTAGCTTTATTGCGAACACTTATGCACTGTTGTCTTGGTTTCAGATTATTGCTAACCAGAACTCCTAAATCTTTTTCGCAATCCGCAATATTAAGATCTACATTATTTAGTTTATATGTGGCATGGTTATTGTCCTGTCCAACATTTACAACTTTGCATTTGTCTATATTAAACTGCATCTGCCACTTCTCCGACCACTGCATCAATCTATTCAAATCTTCCTGGAGTGCTCTAATGTCCTCGTCAGAATGAATTCGACGGCCTATTTTGGTGACATCGGCAAACAGAAGTCCAGAGGTCATACTGCAGCTTTATACATCATTAGTAAGGCCTCACCTAGATTATGCAGCTCAATTCTGGTCTCCATATTACAGAATGGATATAAATTCGTTAGAAAACATTCAGCGTAGGATGACTAAATTAATACATAGCATTAGAAATCTTCCTTATGAAGAAAGATTGAAGACTCTTAAGTTACATTCACTTGTTAGTCGAAGAATGAGGGGAGACCTGATCGAAGTGTATAAGTGGAAGATATGTAAAGTAAAAGGACACAAGTGCAACTAATGTGACATTTATTGTGGCAACGTTTCGCTCTCCAGGAGCTTTATCAAGCCATTACAAACAATACATGTAGTGGTAGTAGTAGCAGTGGTAGTGATAAAAGTAATACAATATGGTAGAGCAATTAATTTGTACATGAGTAAAAGGATATAAAAGCTATTACTTGGGTAACATAAAAATAGGTTGGACAAATATAGACTGGAAAGAGGCAGCTTGTTTCAGTGTTCACTCTCTGTAATGTGCTTTGTGTAGTATAACAGGAGAGACTGTGATGGCAGGGTTTACTGTTATCAGGAGGATTCTTGCTAAGACTTCGGAGATGGTGAAGCTGCCGTTGTTTTGTTTAATTGTATTTGAAACAGCGATCAGTGCTGATTCGAGGCACTTGCGTCTGCGGAAATTAGTTTCTTTGATCACTAATTGGGCGTCTCTGAATTTCATGAGATGATTGGTGGAATTTCGGTGTTGTACACAGGCGTTGTTCAAGTTATCGTTCCTACATGCGTAAATGTGTTCATTGAGGCGGGTGTCGAGGTTTCTTGCTGTTTCACCTACGTAAATCTTGTCACAGCCTCCACAGGGTATAGTGTAAACTCCTGCATTGACTGGTTCGTGGTGCTTGGATTTTGTCCTGGTTAGATCCTTTATTGAAGTGCTAGAAGCGATGGCGACTCTGGTGTTAGCTTGTGAAAGTACTTTTGAGACGTTCAGTGCAACCTGGCTGTTGGGAAGAATTATAACTTTGTTGGGAGTGGTGTTGATGCGTGGAGAATTAATGATCTGAAGAGCTCTTTTCTTGCAGTCTTTGATGAAAAAAGAAGGAAAATGTAATTCAGTGAATGTTTGGTGAATGTATGTACATTCCTCGTCAAGAAAATCAGGACTACAAATTCGGTATGCTCTTAGGAAAAATCCGATGATGATGCCTCTTTTGGTCTTGGTATCTTGACTGGAACAGAAGTGTGTGAGATCATTTTTATTGGTGGATTTCCGATAAACTTGAAATCTTAGGTTGTTGTCTACTTTGTGAATGAGGACGTCGAGGAAAGGTAGCTTGTCATTGGACTCTTCTTCTAGTGTAAACTGGATCGCCGGTTCAACTGCGTTGAGCCTTGCCTGAAGATCCCGTACATCAAAACGTTTTGGAGTTATTACGAGGACATCGTCCACGTAACGTAACCAAGTGACGCTTGAAGGGATGATGTTGGCGAAGTGTTCGGACTCTAGGTGTTCCATGTATAAGCTGGCTAGGACGGCACTTATGGGGGATCCCATTCCCATGCCGTAGGTTTGTTTGTAGAGCTTGTTATTGAAAGAAAAACAGTTGAAATTAGCACAGAGTTCAATCAAGTCAACAAAATCTCCGGGAGGTAGAGGAAGATTAAGGTCCTGATTGACTTTACGTCGTAGAACGTAAACGGAAACCCACCAATAAAAATGATCTCACACACTTCTATTCCAGTCAAGACCAAAAGAGGCCTAGTATGGGCCAACAGGCCTGCTGCACTGTTCCTCCTTTCTTATGTTCTTAACTTGCTGATGTCGCTCTTTATGCCCTCATCTATGTCGTTTATGTAGATTGTGAACAGCAGGGGGCCCAACACTGACCCCTGTGGAACACCGATCGTGACGCTTCCCCACTCTGATTTCTCCCCATTTATGCAAACTCTCTGCTGCCTATTTGTCAACCATGCCTCTATCCAGGAAAAAATTTCTCCTCCTATTCCATGTGCTTTAATTTTCCTCAATAGTCTCTGATGTGGGACCCTGTCAAAAGCCTTACTGAAGTCCATATACACAATATCATATTCATTACCATGATCTACCTCCTCAAATACCTTAGTGAAAAAAGTTAATAAATTCGTAAGGCAGGAACGCCCCTTTGTAAAACCATGCTGAGATTAGTTGATTAATTTATGCTTTTTAAGGTGGCTACGAACTGCCTCGGCAATTATTGATTCCATAAATTTTCCCACTATGGAGGTTAGGCTTATTGGTCTATAGTTCGAAGCTAAGGACCTGTCACCTGCTTTGAAAATAGGTATCACATTTGCCATTTTCCACTTATCTGGCACCATGCCAGTTTGTAGTGATATGTTGAAAAGATTAGCCAAAGGTTTGCTAAGCTCCTCTTCACATTCCTTTAAAACCCTTGCATAGAGTTCATCAGGGCCTGGGGATTTGTTAGGTTTTAATTTAATTAATTTGTGTATTGTTCCAGTCACGGTATTGTGCCGTTATATTCTTTCTTATATTTTTTATGCTCTAGATCCAAAATTCATTGAGTGACAGTGTGTAAGAGAGGCCAGTAGGCCTTCTGCAGTGTTCCTCCATTCTTATGTTCTTATATCTCCTTGATATCTTACTGAAGTGGAACCTCCCACCTTGAACTCAGATCCTAAAACACTGTAGAATCAAGACATGGTAACTCGATGACATTTCGCACTAATTCCCCAAGACTAGCTGGAGGACAAGTAGAGTAACCTCTCGTGACCTCATTTGAAGGTTGATCTCATGGTTATGTCTGCAGGATATGCGAAACGCTATAAATATTAGTTTCTGTAACAATACCCAATGTAACAATGCATGTTTCAGTATACATACACTATGAGCACTGAAAGGCATACACTGCACATACAGTAGACAGTGTATATATACTGAGAGACAGGTGCATCTCTCTCTCAGTACATCTCTCTCAGTGTATATACACTGAGACACTTCTCAGTGTGTGTGTATATACACTGAGAGGTACTTCTCAGTGTAAATACAGTGAGAGACACTTCTCAGTGTGTGTATATACACTGACAGGAAATGAGACAATGGTCTGTGTTTATTCTTGTCTTTATCTATGCTTTATTTCCGGTCTCGTGTGTGGAAAACCTCAACTCAAGCCAAGTAACGTCCTAAAATTAAAGAAAGACACACGTTCCAGAGCAAACTTTTATTGAAACAACGTTTCGCCCTGTGTAGAGCTTTATCAAGTAGTGTTAAAGCGCTACACTAAGCGAAACCTTACCCCAGTAAAATCCTGTTCTGCATAGAGGGTATTTTCTTCACTGTTGTTAAACCCTGCATAGCTGACCCTTTCTTCGCTACTGCTGCGCGAAGACATTTGGATGCGGTTGATGAAGTTGGAGACAGCGGTGGAAGGCACCTGACGTGAGGTGCAGCAGAAGCACAGATGAGGCGAGGTGAACGATCAGGTGTGTCATGGAGGAAGGACCACCTGTGTTACCTCTGCTGCTCGGTACACGCAACAACGCACTCAACTATCCACAAGTGGCTTTGACAACTGGTAATTAACACACACATACACAAAGGGAACTCAACCTCGTAACACTGGAAGAAAAAAATGACTTGGGGTGATATAATAACGTACAAAATATTGAGAGGAATTGATAGGATGGACAAAGATTGTTTATTAGATGGGAAACAGAAAAAAGAGGGCACAGCTAGAGGTTGAAAACACAGATGAGTCACAGGGAAGTTAGAAAGTATTTCTTCAACCTTAAAGTAGTCAGGAAGTGAGACGACCTTGAGAATGAAATGATAGAGATAGGATCCACACACAGATTTAAGAAAAGGTACGATAGAGCTCTCGAAGCCAGAAGAAAGTGAACCTAGTAGCGACCAGCGAAGAGGCGGGACCAGGAGCTAAGACTCAACCCCTGCTGCTACAGTCACATCAGTCAATGTTCACAGACCAAAGGAAACCATCGAAGGCACTTAATAGTGTTTAAGATTGACTAAAATTACATAAGAAGGGCTAGCAAATGCAAAGTAATGAATATAGAAAATGGAGTAGGGAGACAGAACGAAGGAAACCACATGGAGGGAGAATAGCATACAGAAATGATAAATAACCAAGAAGTCAACATGACACCCAACATGTCACCAAACTCCCTTATAAGTCGAATTAACACCATCACCGTACGTCAAGTTACCGAATTTGAGAGTGACATTAAGGAAAGCAAATAAAGAGGCATTTAGAACAATTTACACAACTTATAATTGACAAGCCCTCGAGTTCGCTGCACCGGCATGGAGGTCACACGTAATAATATACGAAGAATATAGAAAAGATCACACATTTGTAACAAGGTTGGTCAAGGAGCTTAAGAGCAATATATATATATATATATATATATATATATATATATATATATATATATATATATATATATATATATATATATATATGAGATTGATGGACTGACCACATCGACTCAAGGTTGAGGGACTGATTACCTCATTCTCCTCCTATTCTTCGAGCTTCTCCTGTGTATGGACTGATGAAGCCACTGTGTGGCGAAACGTTTCCTTAATAAAGATACCCAAGAGTTGCACGTGTCTAATTTATCAATAACTGTACTTGGGAGTTTGTTCCACTCATCCACAACTCTATTACCAAACCAGTGCTATCCTAAATCCTTCCTGAATCAGAATTTCTCCAACTTAAAGCCATTGCTGCCAGTCTTGTCTTGGCTGGATATTTTTATAGATGAATGGTTCAGAGAACCGACATGTTGATGTGGATATTTTTAGCACGCTATTTACATCCCCTTTATTTATTTCTGTCTTCCATTTATACACCTCAATCTGATACATGGGATCAACTTAATCATCATCCTCCTTTGTACGTTTTCCAGTGCATTTATATCCATTCTGTAATACGGTGACCAAAACTGTGTAGCATAATCTAAATGAGGCCTAACCAAGGATATATAAAGTTGAAGAACAACCTGAGAACTTCTATTATTTATGCTTCTGGATATGAAGCCAAGGATTCTGTTAGCTTTATTGCTCCAGATTCTCCTCCACCATGAAGCTGTGAACACTAACTCCAAGGCCGAGAGACTGATTACCTCATCTTTTGTATATAGTTCTACTGTCTTCCTATTATGTCCTAGAATCTGTATTGATAAAGCCACTGGATGGCGAAACGTCTACTACAATAAAGATATCCAGATGTTGCACATGTGTCTTAACTTTCATATTGTCGGTATTTTATACCTTTCTTGCACAGCTTTATTGCGAACACTTATGCACTGTTGTCTTGGTTTCAGATTACTGCTAACCAGAACTCCTGAATCTTTATCTCAATCAGTAGTATTAAGATCTACATTATTTAGTTTATATGTGGCATGGTTATTGTCCTGTCCAACATTTAGAACTTTGCATTGCTTATGTCGCTCTTTATGCTCTCATCTATGTCGTTTATGTAGATTGTTGGTTTAGAAAGACACGTAAGTGATCAAGGTCCCAGGACCGAAACGTTTTCCAATAAATATGTTATAGTGTTTGCTTACGTGTCTTTCTAAACCAACTTGTCGGTATTTATTACCAAGGTTTATACCATGTAGATTGTGAGCAACAGGGGGCCCAACACTGACCGCTGTGGAACACCGCTCGTGACGCTTCCTCACTCTGATTTCTTCCCATTTATGCAAACTCTCTGCTGCTTATTTGTCAACCATGCCTCTATCCAGGAAAAAATTTCTCCTCCTATTCCATGTGCCTTAATTTTCCTCAATAGTCTCTGATGTGGGACCCTGTCAAAAACCTTACTGAAGTCCAGGAGAGACAACAACACATAGTAATGTGGTTGTGCAAGAAAGGTATAAAATACCGACAATATGAAAGTTAAGACACATGTGCAACATCTGGATATCTTTATTGTAGACGTTTCGCCTTTAGTGGCTTTATCAATACAGATTCTAGGACATAATAGGAAGACAGTAGAACTATATACAAAAGATGAGGTAATCAGTCCCTCAGCCTTGGAGTTGGCTGAGGGACTGATTACCTCATCTTTTGTACATAGCTCTACATTCTTCACATTATGCCCTTGTATTGTGTTGATAAAGCCACTGGATGGAGAAACGTCTACAAATTAAGATACCCAGATGTTGTACATGTGTTTCATTCTTAATCTTGTCGGTATTACATACCATTCATGTACAACAAGAGGCAGGCCCAATATCTGAATTCAACAAGGTGACTAAACGAAGTTAATTGTAGTTATACACATTAATCAGAACCAGGACTGGTAGAACTCTATACATGGTGATAATTTGTAACTGGGTGCTAGAACGTCCGGCTCACATCCAAGTAAACAGGGGTTCGTTCCTACGTCTCCATACACCTGCTGCACCCTTTAGTTATGGGTTGCATCTTGGGGAAGAGCATCGTGGTAACCTAACTAAAATAAGCCATACTGCTTGGCTTTTTTGGATGAATGCAGATTTATAAATGAAAATGCTAGCACTGGTTAGGCAATGGACTTAATAACAATCTAGAGTTAGTAATCTTAGACTTCATTTCTTAATCATCATCATTATCATCTTCTAAGTAATTAGTTTCGCCAGGTCATTGTTTGCTTGGCAATAGCAGACGTGTGGTCAGGTAGACAGGTACGAGGGTACATCACATGTACACTCCCCACCTCAACACCTGTTTATTGTTATTAAAGATTCGCCTGTATTCTCCCGGCCCGGGCCTTTTCCAAGTGGTGGCCCGGCCTTGGCTCCCTCTTTAGGGAGTGTCTGAGACCTAAGTCTCCCATGGGAGGAGGCACAAGTACCCCCTCATCTTTGGGACCAACTGTCCCCAGGCCTAGCCACAAGCTAGGCCTCTCTGGTCTGCCATCCCCGCCCCAAGGGGGCTAATGGGAATGACAGTCTTGTGAGCTGCAAGCTCTGGCTCAGGGTCCTGCCCTACCCTAGAAGGGCTGGGCATGGTGCCGATGTCAACACCTGACAACACCACACCCTTATACCTGTGTGTGTGTGTGTGCGTGTGTGCGTGTGTGTGTGTTGTTACAGATGTAACAGTTGTTACAGTTGTAACTGGAACAATGGAGGCTATGGAGCAAAACTCTTCCCCAGGGACTGACCACCTCAAAACTACGTCTTCAAGGGTGATGGACTGATTTCATTGTCTTCGCATCTCTACTGCTTCTGCTAACTCTTCTGTACTCGACTGAAGAAGCCTACTGTGTAGGCGGAACGTTTCAGTTTCCTAACTGTTCCATATGTGTCTTACCAACCTGTCGGTATTGTATACCATTTTCATATTCACCATCCTCCTAGAGGAAACCTCACAATAGCACTCTCCTCCTAGAGGAAACCTCACAATAGCACTCTCCTCCTAGAGGAAACCTCACAATAGCACTCTCCTCCTAGAGGAAACCTCACAATAGCACTCTCCTCCTAGAGGAAACCTCACAATAGCACTCTCCTCCTAGAGGAAGCCTCACAATAGCACTCTCCTCCTAGAGGAAACCTCACAATAGCACTCTCCTCCTAGAGGAAACCTCACAATAGCAATCTCCTCCTAGAGGAAACCTCACAATAGCAATCTCCTCCTAGAGGAAACCTCACAATAGCAATCTCCTCCTAGAGGAAACCTCACAGTAGCAATCTCCTTATAGAGGAAACCTCACAACAGCACTCTCCTCCTAGAGGAAACCTCACAATAGCACCCTCCTAGAGGAAACCTCACAACAGCACTCTCCTCCTAGAGGAAACCTCACAATAGCACTCTCCTCCTAGAGGAAACCTCACAATAGCACTTTCCTCCTAGAGGAAACCTCACAATAGCACTCTCCTCCTAGAGGAAACCTCACAATAGCACTTTCCTCCTAGAGGAAACCTCACAATAGCACTCTCCTCCTAGAGGAAACCTCACAATAGCACTTTCCTCCTAGAGGAAACCTCACAACAGCACTCTCCTCCTAGAGGAAACCTCACAATAGCACTCTCCTCCTAGAGGAAACCTCACAATAGCACTCTCCTCCTAGAGGAAACCTCACAATAGCACTTTCCTCCTAGAGGAAACCTCACAATAGCACCCTCCTAGAGGAAACCTCACAATAGCACCCTCCTCCTAGAGGAAACCTTACACAGAGGGCCCGGGTTCGATTCCTGGCGGGGTGGAAACATTTCCACGTGTTTCCTTACACCTGTTGTTTGTCCTGTTCACCTAGCAGCAAATAGGTACCTGGGTGTTAGTCGACTGGTGTGGGTCGCATCCTGGGGGACAAGATTGAGGACCACAATGGAAATAAGTTAAGAACATAAGAACATAAGAAAGAAGGAACACTGCAGAAGGCCTACTGGCCCATGCGAGGCAGGTCCAAGTCTCCTAAAGGCTTAAGCCAATGCCCCAACCTAGTCAGGGCAGGTCACATTCACTTAAGGAAGGAACACGACAACTGACCTAGTAGCACAAGCTAATCAGGTCCAACTCACACCCACCCACGCCCACTCATGTATTTATCTAACCTATTTTTAAAACTGCACAATGTTTTAGCCTCAATAACTGTACTTGGGAGTTTGTTCCACTCATCCACAACTCTATTACCAAATCAGTGTTTTCCTATATCCTTCCTGAATCTGAATTTTTCCAACTTAAAACCATTGCTACGAGTCCTGTCTAGGCTAGATATTTTCGGCACGTTATTTACATCCCCTTTATTTATTCCTGTCTTCCATTTATGCACCTCAATCATATCCCCCCTAATTCTACGCCTTTCTAGAGAGTGCAGATTCAGGGACCTCAGTCTATCCTCATAGGGAAGGTTTCTGATACATGGGATCAACTTTGTCATCCTCCTTTGTATGTTTTCCAGAGCATTTATATCCATTCTGTAATACGGTGACCAAAACTGTGTAGCATAATCTAAATGAGGCCTAACCAAGGATATATAGAGCTGAAGAACAACCTGAGGACTCCTATTATTTATGCTTCTTGATATGAAGCCAAGGATTCTGTTAGCTTTATTGCGAACACTTATGCACTGTTGTCTTGGTTTCAGATTACTGCTGGTATAAACCTTGGTAATAAATACCGACAAGTTGGTTTAGAAAGATACGTAAGCAAACACTATGACATATTTATTGGAAAACGTTTCGGTCCTGGGACCTTGATCACTTCTATCAAGATCCCAGGACCGAAACGTTTTCTAATAAATATGTCATAGTGTTTGCTTACGTGTCTTTCTAAACCAGATTACTGTTAACCAGAACTCCTAAATCTTTTTCGCAATCCGTAATATTAAGATCGACATTATTTAGTTTACATGCGGCATGGTTATTGTCCTGTCCAGCGTTTAGAACTTTGCATTTGTCTATATTAAACTGCATCTGCCACTTCTCCGACCACTGCATCAGTCTATTCAAATCTTCCTGGAGTGTTCTAATGTCCTCGTCAGACAGTCCTCGATGACGCACTGACTTTATAGTAGTACAATTCCTTAGCCTTTTTTATTAGTTTGGTGAGAACTGATGTGTACTGTTTATTAACATATTTGCTTATTAAGCTCTGTCTATATTGCTTTTCATATTGATGTTTCTTATCAATGTACAACTATGATATAATTAATATTCTACTGTACAACTATAATATAATTCTTAGTGTTAAGTAATCAGTCATGGGTTATCCTGGATGGCTAACCCTCCAGGGTTAAAACTCCGAAGAAAATCTTAACTTATAGCGTATGAATTATTCCTCGTACGACTGTTGTTGTAAATTCTGTCAGTCATTTGGAATTAAGCTCACGTTTGAACCAAGGTTCCATGGAACCCGCAAGCATGACCTTATAGGGTGTAGAACCAGATAGTTCAGGTGAGGCAGTGTTATAATACTGGACAATGGGGAGGTCACTGAATATATCAACATTGCATTGCACAGCTAGCACAAACTAGGAAGGTCCGGGTTACAATTATTTTCATCCAATTGTCTGTTTAATTTTAGCAAAAACTTTTCATAATATTTGCTTCAATAGCGATTTTTTGAAGTTTGTTCCTCTTATTTACAATTGTATTGCCAATTCTCTACTTACCTATATGTGTATTTGCTCAATAATAACGCACATGGAGACAGAAACTCGGAAGTTTGATTGATCTGTATATTTTGACCCCCTTCTGGGTGCCAAAATACACAAAATCGACCAATCAATCCCCCCCTTTTTTTTTTACAGAGGGTTTGACAAGGTTAGGTTAAGGATTTCTAGCGTTGAACATCAAAATGGTATACAATACCGACAGGTTGTTAGGTAAGACACACATGCAACAGTTAGGCAACTTTATTCCGAAACGTTTCGCCTACACAGTAGGCTTCTTCAGTCGAATACAGAAAGTAGGCAGGAACAGTAGAGATGTGAAGACGATGTAATCAGTCCATCACCCTTGAAGTCGTAGAATTTGAGGTTGTTTGAACTTCTCCAGGCTGAGGGACTGACAACCTCAAATTCTACGACTTCAAGGGTGATGGACTGATTACATCGTCTTCACATCTCTACTGTTCCTGCCTACTTTCTGTATTCGACTGAAGAAGTCTACTGTGTAGGCGAAACGTTTCGGAATAAAGTTGCCTAACTGTTGCATGTGTGTCTTACCTAACGATCCCTAGCTTTATTGACAAGCTATTTACAGGTTAAGGATTCCTAACTTTATAGACAAGCTATTTACAGGTTAAGGATTCCTAACTTTATTGACAAGCTATTTACAGGTTAAGGATTCCTAACTTTATTGACAAGCTATTTACAGGTTAAGGATTCCTAACTTTATTGACAAGCTATTTACAAGTTAAGGATTCCTAACTTTATTGACAAGCTATTTCAGGTTAAGGATTCCTAACTTTATTGACAAGCTAAGAGCTGTTACATCAGCTCATTTGAAAGCCTCCACTCACTCACTACGAAAGCAAAAGACTTGGCAGACGATGCAACATTCCCCCAATGAAAAGCAGGGGTGTCACTAGCACGTTAAGAGACCATACAATAAGTGTCAGGGGCCCGAGACTGTTCAACTGCCTCCCAGCATACATAAGGGGGATTACCAACAGACCCCTGGCTGTCTTCAAGCAGGCACTGGACAAGCACCTAAAATCTGTTCCTGACCAGCCGGGCTGTGGCTCGTACGTTGGTTTGCGTGCAGCCAGCAGTAACAGCCTGGTTGATCAGGCTCTGATCCACCAGGAGGCCTGGTCACAGACCGGGCCGCGGGGGCGTTGACCCCCGGAACTCTCTCCAGGTTAACTCATAAGAACATAAGAAAGGAGGATCACTGCAGCAGGAATGTTGGCCCATACTAGGCAGGTCCTTTATAATCCATCCCACTAACAAAACATTTGCCCAACCCAATTTTAATGCAACGCAAGAAATAATCTCTGATAACTCTATCTACTCATTTGCAAGTCCCAATCAGATCCAACCCCTCTCACTCATGTATTTATCCAACCTAAATTTGAAACTACCCAAAGTCCTAGCGTCAATAACCCAACTAGGTAGACTGTTCCACTCATCAACTACCCTATTTCCAAACCAATACTTTTCTATGTCCTTTCTAAATCTAAACTTGTCTAATTTAAATCCATTACTTCGCGTTCTCTCTTGGAGAGATATCCTCAAGACCTTATTAATATCACCTTTGTTAATACCTATCTTCCACTTATACACTTCGATCAGGTCTCCCCTCATTCTTCGTCTAACAAGTGAATGTAACTTAAGAGTCCTCAATCTTTCTTCATAAGGAAGATTTCTAATGCTATGTATTAATTTAGTCATCCTACGCTGAATGTTTTCTAACGAATTTATGTCCATTCTGTAGTATGGAGACCAGAATTGAGCTGCATAATCTAGGTGAGGCCTTACTAATGATGTATAAAGCTGCAGTATGACCTCTGGATTTCTGTTGCTTACACTTTTTGATATAAATCCCAGTAATCTATTTGCCTTATTACGTACGCTCAGGCATTGCTGTCTTGGTTTAAGGTTGCTGCTCACCATAACCCCCAAGTCCTTTTCGCAATCTGTATGGCTAAGTTCTACATTATTTAACTTATAAGTGCTCCAGGTAGGTTATTACTGAACACTGATTAGTATTCATTACATTTTAGTTATTCATGTAAGTATTTATTTAAGTTTGCATATATATTATGCAGCTATTTTTTTTTACAATGGTCTTGAAGGGACATGTTACGGGAACATAAAGAGTAAATTTATGTAAATTTAACCGAAGAAAACCCAGGTGTTACCACAGTCTTCCAATAGTAGTTCATGGTTTTAAATTAGACACATGTTGATAAACACGTGTCGGTTCTGTGAACCATTCATCTACAATCATGGATTTAAGTTATAAGATTATTTATATTTTCAACATTTTATTTATATTCTTTATATACCTGTCTTTCACCCATTCTTATATTGTGTTTAAAAATATCACTATTTATTCTACATCAATAAAGCAAAGATAACTTTATTGCCTATAAGAATATGCTACTAAGACAGTGTGTACTGCAGTAATTACTCTTAAAATCCTCCTCTTGTATCTAACCATTCAACAAGTTATCTTTTGGTTAGATACCCTCAGCCACCTTATTCATGTTCTCTTTATTAATGTTGTTGAATTAGACACATGTGCAACTCTTGGGTATCTTTATTGAGGAAACGTTTCGCCACACAGTGGCTTTATCAGTCCATACAAAGGAGAAACTTGAAGAACAGGAGGAGAATGAGGTAATCAGTCCCTCATCCTTGAGTCGATGTGTTCAGTCCATCAATCTTGATGGACTGATTTATACCTGTTAATTATATACATGTTAATTATATTCAGGGCCCTTAATATGCCCTGGTAACAAAGATGTCTGAAATGGAACCAACAGTTATCTCCCTCTATATATTTTCCAAAGCAGCTACGTACGTTCTGTATATGGAGACCAGAGCTGGAAATAAATGGTATAAAATACCGACACAATGGAAATATAAACACATATGCAGTATAATGTGATCCTTTATTGACTACGTTTCGCCCACACAGTGAGCTTTTTCAAGTCACAAACAGATCTACCTGGGGTGGAAGGAACGCGAGTATTTAAAGTCAGGTTCAGAATGCTGAGGTCAGGTGGAGAATGCTGCATCTGATGATGTACAGCATTCTCCACCTGACCTCAGCATTCTGAACCTGACTATAAATACTCGCGTACCTTCCACCCCAGGTAGATCTGTTTGTGACTTGAAAAAGCCCACTGTGTGGGCGAAACGTAGTCAATAAAGGATCACATTATACTGCATATGTGTTTATATTTCCAGACCAGAGCTGCACTAAATAAAAAATAACCTTCAGAACACTGCCAACACAACCCTCAAGTCACCATACGTTTTTTATCGTGTCTCTTGATAACACAGAAGATATCTTGATAACACAGAAGATATCTTGATAACACAGAAGATATCTTGATAACACAGAAGATATCTTGATAACACAGAAGATATCTTGATAACAAAGTGTATATTAACAGGAAATAAAAACATTTAGCAAAACATCAAAAGAAAAATGTAATGAATGGTTTTGAAAACCGACAAGTTGAAGAATTGAGACACTTATGCAACACATGGGAATCTTTATTGAAGAAACGTTTCGCCACACAGTGGCTTCATCAGTCCAATACAAAGTAGAAGTTGGTAAGGAGAGTAGAAGTTTGAGGTAATCAGTCTTGGTACAAAGACTTCAACGCTTGCCCAACCTTTGAACGACGACCTACTTACACTAGTGGCAGGTCACACTGTGATCCCGCCTCCTCCTGCTTCAACTCATCTCACCGCAGTATATAAGCCACCTCTCTGGCCCTATGCTGCACTTCCTACAAGAGTGATGGACTGAACACATCGATTCCAGGTTGAGGGACTGATTACCTCAAACTTCTACTCTCCTTACCAACTTCTACTTTGTATTGGACTGATGAAGCCACTGTGTGGCGAAACGTTTCTTCAATAAAGATTCCCATGTGTTGCATAAGTGTCTCAATTCTTCAAGAAAAATGTAATTATATAATATTATTACATTTATGTGAGGCGTCTATCTTTTGTGGGTCGCTCACCGCGAGGAGTGATGGAGACTCGATCCTCCGTCCTACAAACACGTGGCAGATACATTGAGGGACTGACCACCTCAAAAACTTTTTCTCGAAGGTTGATGGACTGATTACATTATCTTTACTTGGCCACTACGCCTGGTGCCTCTTATGTTCTTATGATAACACTAAAGATAACGAAGTGTTGCATATGTGTCTAACTCTTCAACTTATCGGTATTATTTAACATTTTCAACAAATTCTACGCTGACCTAACCTATGGGAATGATCTACTTGTACTCTTACCAAGACCGCTGGACTCAACACATCGACTGGAGGCTGAATGTGGTTACATTACACTCCTCGTCTGACAAGCATGTGCTACTAGGTCAGATGCCGTGATCCTTCCTTAAGTGAATGTGACCTGACCTGACCTGCCCCAAGTTTAAGCCGATGGGAGACTTGGACTTGCCTCACATGGGCCAGTAGGCCTGCTGCAGTGTTCCTCCTTATGTTCTCATGTTACTTTCTGAACAGAAATGGCATAAAGTACCTACACGATAAAAACAGTGAAATGAGATTCTTTATTGATATCTGTCTGTCAATAAAGGATTTCAGTACACTATTTCCGTCTATTTCCATGTTATTTTCTCTCATTCCGATGTTATGATTGCAAACAAACCATACCACGGGTGGGAATAGAACCCGCGGCTAGAGAGTCTCAAAACTCCAGACCGTCACGTTAGCCACTGGGTCATCTGGCTACAATAAGATTCATCCAACTAAGTATATTTCTACAAATGAATCTCCAGCTAGCGTGGCCGTGACGAACTCTATCTCAAGTTCCCTTAAAGCCGTCAACATGACGGTCTGGAAATATAAACACATATGCAGTATAATGTGATCCTTTATTGACTACGTTTCGCCCACACAGTGAGCTTTTTCAAGTCACAAACAGAACTACCTGGGGTGGAAGGAACGCGAGTATTTATAGTCAGGTTCAGAATGCTGAGGTCAGGTGGAGAATGCTGCATCTGATGATGTACCGAGTGGGGTTATAGAGTCTAAAATCTTGGGTAGCTTGGAAAGGAGATTGAATAAGTTTGTGAGCAGACCCCCCAGAGTGTTCTCATGTGGGATAGCGATGAAGAAGTTTCTTGGCAAGTGGTTCAGCTATGTTATAGAAGCCACTATTCTGGTTGAAGTTGTCGGATATAGAAATAAGTGATGATTCCAGGATTCTTCGGTATTGGGTGTTGTCTTCTGTGGCGATAAGTCTTGAGTTTCTGTAGTTTATCAAGTGGTTGTGTGAATTACGGTGTTGTACGCAGGCATTCCTTGTGTCGTCAGACCTGTTTGCGTATTGGTGTTCTGAAATACGTGTTTGGAGGTCCCTTGATGTTTCGCCCACGTATAACTTGTTGCAGTCATTACAAGGGATTATGTTGTGTACGAATGGTATATAATACCGACAAGATGAGAGTAAGACACAGATGTTGCACATGTGTCTTACTCTTATCAAGGGATTATGTATACCCCTGCAGAGGGTGGATGCTTGTCCTGTCTATCACTGGTAATGTCCTTGATGGTCGTGGTTGTGGAGGTAGATACTTGAAATGAGGTATTGGAAAAGATGTTGGAAACGTGTTTGGCAATGGAGTTGGTGGGGAGGACTATGTATCTCTTCTCGGCAGTGTCTTCTCTGGGTGTGTTGAAGATGTTTAATGCCCGTCGTCTGCAGTCTCTGATGAAGTGACGAGGATAGTGGAGTTTAGAAAATACTTGTTCAATCATTGTGCATTCTTCTTCAAGAAACTCATTGCTGCAGATTCTGAGTGCACGCAGGAAGAAGCCTATAATTACACCACGTTTGGTTTTGGTGTCGTGGTGAGAGTAAAAGTGGAGAAGATCGTTTTGGTTGGTGGGTTTTCGATAGACTTTAAAACGAAGTTCGTGGTCAGCTTTGCAAAGTAGAACATCAAGGAAAGGAAGAGTGTTGTCGACTTCTTCAAGTGTGAACTGGATTGAAGGCTCGACCTGGTTGAGCTTGTCTTGGAGAGCTTGAACATTGAAGCGTTTAGGAGTTATGAGGAGAATGTCGTCAACATAACGGAGCCAGGTGACAGACGAAGGAATAATGGTGGAGAAACGTTCGGCTTCTAGATGTTCCATGTATAGGTTCGCCAGGACCGCACTGAGTGGCGAACCCATGGGTAGTCCAAAAGTCTGCTGAAAGAGGTGATTTTCGAAAGAGAAACACGTAAAGCCAACACATAGTTCAACAAGGTCGATGAAATCGCTGGCTGGAATGGGAAGATCAAGTGAATCGTCAATTTTCCTGCGCAAGAGATCGGTGGCTTGTGTAATAGGTACTTTTGTGAATAGGGAAGTCACGTCAAGGCTGGAAAGTTTCTTGTTCCTGATGTTGATGTTGCGAATGCGATTGAGAAGATCACCCGAGTGTTTGAGATGTGCTGGACTGATAGTGCCCAAGAGTTTAGAGAGGTGTTTTGCGAGAATTCCTGAGAGCTGGTGGGGAGCACTGCCTATTCCCTAGGGGATACCAGGCTTGTGAGTTTTTGGCAGGCCGTACATCCTGGCAGTTCTGGGGTTGCTGGGTATGGTGTGCAGAAGTTTCTTCCCTTGTTCTGAGCCCCTCAAAATGCGGCGAGTCCTTTGAAGAAAAGTTTTAGTACGGTTGTCCACTTGGTTAGTTGTGAGAGGTTTGTAGGTATCTGGGTCATTAAGTAGATTGAGCATTTTGTTCCTGTTATCGTCAGTGTTCATGATAACAACACCACCTCCTTTGTCAGCGGTGGTGACCCTAATGGGTGTGTCTTCTGCTAAACCTTTGAGTGTAATGATGTAACGTCGAGGTATGACTGGGGAGCTGCGTGTTGAGATGGCTGCTGAGATGATGCCTTGAAGATAGCCTTTTTGGAAGTCGGAGTCATTGTGTCTGTAGTTTTTGGCGATGAAATTGAGGTCTTGTTTCGGTTTCGTAATTCCTGTTGCGAATTTGAGGCCTAAGCTGAGGGCTTCAGTTTCTGTGGTTGACAGTGGACGAGATGAAAGATTTTGGATAATTTCAGGTCTTCCTAAACTTTTCCAATTACTATTATCGCAGAGTGTTTGTAGTTTCCTAGTAAGTCTGATCTTCTGTTGAACATTCGCTGTGGTAACTCTGCTGCGAATGATTTCGGCGGTGCGTCTGTTCATGTTGCCCCGGAGTGTTGTGCCTAGTGTTCTGGCTTGGAGAAAAGCTTCCTTTGTAGCATTGTTTAAGTCGTCGACACACATTGTGTCGGTATTTTATACCATTTATTTCCATGACGGTCTGGAGTTTTGAGACTCTATGATCGCGGGTTCTATCCCCACCCGTGGTTTGGTTTATGATGTTTTTTCCCTTATCTAACCAACAGAAGATAATGATAAGATAATATCGGCTTTATTCGGGTTCGTTACAAATGGTTTAAAGGACATGTAAGTTAGGTTAGGTTAGGTTAGGTTAAGTTAGGTGAGGTTAGGTTAGGTTACCTGGAGTTTACCTGGAGAGAGTTCCGGGGGTCAACGCCCCCGCGGCCCGCTCTGTGACCAGGCCTCCTGGTGGATCAGAGCCTGATCAACCAGGCTGTTGCTGCTGGCTGCACGCAAACCAACGTACGAGCCACAGCCCGGCTGGTCAGGAACCGACTTTAGGTGCTTGTCCAGTGCCAGCTTGAAGACTGCCAGGGGTCTGTTGGTAATCCCCCTTATGTATGCTGGGAGGCAGTTGAACAGTCTCGGGCCCCTGACACTTATTGTATGGTCTCTTAACGTGCTAGTGACACCCCTGCTTTTCATTGGGGGGATGTTGCATCGTCTGCCAAGTCTTTTGCTTTTCGTAGTGAGTGATTTTCGTGTGCAAGTTCGGTACTAGTCCCTCTAGGATTTTCCAGGTGTATATAATCATGTATCTCTCCCGCCTGCGTTCCAGGGAATACAGATTTAGGAACCTCAAGCGCTCCCAGTAATTGAGGTGTTTTATCTCCGTTATGCGCGCCGTGAAGGTTCTCTGTACATTTTCTAGGTCAGCAATTTCACATGCCTTGAAAGGTGCTGTTAGTGTGCAGCAATATTCCAGCCTAGATAGAACAAGTGACCTGAAGAGTGTCATCATGGGCTTGGCCTCCCTAGTTTTGAAGGTTCTCATTATCCATCCTGTCATTTTTCTAGCAGATGCAATTGATACAATGTTATAGTCCTTGAAGGTGAGATCCTCCGACATGATCACTCCCAGGTCTTTGACGTTGGTGTTTCGCTCTATTTTGTGGCCAGAATTTGTTTTGTACTCTGATGAAGATTTAATTTCCTCGTGTTTACCATATCTGAGTAATTGAAATTTCTCATCGCTGAACTTCATATTGTTTTCTGCAGCCCACTGAAAGATTTGGTTGATGTCTGCCTGGAGCCTTGCAGTGTCTGCAATGGAAGACACTGTCATGCAGATTCGGGTGTCATCTGCAAAGGAAGACACGATGCTGTGGCTGACATCCTTGTCTATGTCGGATATGAGGATGAGGAACAAAATGGGAGCGAGTACTGTGCCTTGTGGAACAGAGCTTTTCACCGTAGCTGCCTCGGACTTTTCTCTGTTGACGACTACTCTCTGTGTTCTGTTAGTGAGGAAATTATAGATCCATCGACCGACTTTTCCTGTTATTCCTTTAGCACGCATTTTGTGCGCTATTACGCCATGGTCACACTTGTCGAAGGCTTTTGCAAAGTCTGTATATATTACATCTGCATTCTTTTTGTCTTCTAGTGCATTTAGGACCTTGTCGTAGTGATCCAATAGTTGAGACAGATAGGTTAAGTTATACCATGAATTAAGGCAAGATCTTGGACTTCACCTTACGAAACAGACAAAGTAAATGCGATAGTATTTATGGACAAGATAGATTACTGGTGGTAAATTATGTATGGAGTGATTATTATTATAATTAAAAAGAAGCGCTAAGCCCACTAGGGTCATACAGCGCTGCACGTATGAACATAAGAAGGAACACTGCAGCAGGCTTACTGGCCCATACGAGGCAGGTCTAAGTCTCCCACCGGCTTAAGACTTAAGGAAGGAGCACGGCATCTGACCTAGTAGCACAAGCTAGTCAGGTCCAACTCACACCCACCCACACCCACTCATGTATTTATCCAACATATTTTTAAAGTTACACAACGTACTTGGGAGTTTATTCCACTCATCCACAACTCTATTACCAAACCAGTGCTTTCCTATATCCTTCCTGAATTTGAATTTTTCCAACTTAAAACCATTACTGCGAGTCCTGTCTACGCTAGAGATAATTTTAGGAGTCTATTTACATGGTCCCAGGACCGAAACGTTTCTATAATAAAATGTCCTTAATATTTGCTCGTGTGTCTTGAACCACAATCTATGACTGTAAACAAACCAGGGAACGGGTGGGGTTTGAACCCATGGCAAGTGAGTCCTGAAACCCCAGGCCAGTGCATTAGCCACTCTCACTGTAAGTTGGACCTACCCAGTGTGGGCCAGCAAACCTGTTACACTCTTTTTTATGTAACGAGTTTGTAAATGTTTATGTTATCCTTCAAGCAGGAGGGAAACTGTGGAAAGTTATCTTTCAGTTCTCTGGAGGCTACGTTATATGTTAAGCGAAATTCCAATCAAAAAGAAAACTACAACTAACAGAAACTCCATTTGGAAAAAATAATTTCGAATTATCAGCCTCATGTGAGCAGATTCTGTTGCAACCAAAACATTCAGCGACTTCAGTTTTCATTTTGAAAGTCAGTTTTCACTGAAATTTACCAGTGTGCCTGTTTTGGGTACAGCTTCCTTAAATACCCGACTCATTCCGGGAGGATATTGTGGGACACTATAATTGAAATACAAATATTCGGCATGGCAACAGCCATCGCCAAATTCCTCCCCCAATCCCCAGCACCTCCCCAACCCCCCAAATGTTGGAGAGGTGGAGGTGGTGGTGGTCTGGCAAGCTGTAGGAACCTGTTCCTCTCCCCTCCCACATACACTCTCATACACCGTCGCCTGTTTTGGTGTCCCTTATGGTTGCGTCTGGAAAGCAGCCGGACCCTGGGTTGCCTAAATAGGAACACACCATCTATATGTATCACAGTTTAATTCCATATACTTAGACAGATGGTTGGAGTAGCAGGGGTTCATGATAGCGAAGGTTGCTGGTCTGGTCAAACCAGTAAGGCTGTCATGAGAAACTCGCCTGCGTTATAATGACCTCACCACGTGATACCAGCCAACGTACTCAGAAATAATACCTAAGTGAAGTTATATCAAGTCATTCATTACTTGTCTCTTGCTACTCAGGGACCCTGGCTACAGAGGTAGATGGGAAGGTAAACAACATATCTTGTCTATAAAGGCTAGAACTGTGGACTTTCTCCTGAGAGGGCGCCCCCATCCTGTCTACTACGCTGTGCTAGCTTGGACCAGCTTACACCTGCACAGCACCAGTAGCATATGACGTCTTAAGTCATGTGTCGTAGGTTGGCACCCAAATCACATGATGTGATCTTTAATACTTTAATGTTATATAAGGTGGACTGGTGTAAGCCAGTGGTAGGCCTCGGTCACATGACCTAAAGCTCCGGTTAGTAGATCTTATGACTAAAACCCGTGTCAGGGAACACGTGTCCTGTTTCCTGACTTATAAAATACCACCACCACCCAGGGTGAGCACTCAGGAACTCCTCAGGTTTTAGTCTTGTAGAGGGAAAGCTTCAACCTAAAGCGCTTCAGCTCTGCGAGCAACTCTTATTCAGAAATTAGACACATGTGAAACATCAAGGTATCTTTATTGTAGACGTTTCGCCATCCAGAGGCTTTATCAATACAAATTCAAGGACATAATATATTGATAAAGCCACTGGATGGCGAAACGTCTACAGTAAAGATACCCAGATGTTGCACGTGTCTAATTTTTTATCTTGTTGGTATTGTATACCATTCATGTACAACTCTTATTCAGCAGCGTATCTCCCTAACATACACTTCGGAGAATAAATTTCAGGCGACGTTTCAATCCGTGTTGGACCATTATCAAGACTGATTAAAAGGTCGTGCTGCAAAGTTCCCTACCTAGAGTATGGGTTATTTGTGAATTCTCCTAACCACGGTATTGTGGTGTGAATAAATGGTTTTGTAATCCATTTATTCACTTCGTATCCTATTTCCATATTCCGTCTTTTGTATATACTTGGTCTACCTGCATTCTTTTGTTTTGGCCATTTTTTTCAACAAGTTGGCCGTCTCCCACCGAGGCAGGGTTACCCAAAAAAGAAAGAAAATCCCTAAAAGAAAACGCTTTCATCATCTCTGAAAAAAAGGCACACGTATGTGCCTATAAACATACAAAGGGGGCCATTATTTAAATCAATTCAAGTTGCCTTGTGACTCAGAGGCAATGGCTTCGGCTTGCAACTGAAGGATCCGGGATCTATCCGGGGCGGGTGGTGATTGGGATTTTTTTTTCTACATTTGTTACCTCTGTTCAACGACTGCTGTGAGCGGCATCCTGGAAATAATCAGGGGTAGGGCAAAATCCCCGTGGGACATAGCCCCATCTCCCGCAGGACAAAATCCACCCCGTGATGAAACCCCCAAGGGGCACTCCTAACCCCCCCCCTCCCTACGTCTAGAACAAATAAACCAAGACTTAACCGAACCTAATTTAATTGAACCTAACTTAATCTAATCGAACCTAACCTAATCGAACCCAATCTAATCGAACCTGACGTAGCCTACCTAATGTTATTTAACTAAACCAAATCCAACGTAATCTAATCTAACCTAACCTAGCCAAACCTAATCTAAGTAAACCTTTGAGTTTTGGCCGAGAAATGGTATAAAATACCAACATGATGGAAATAGACACAAATGCGGGCGTAATAATGCCTATTCTAACCACACTGTGGCTGAAGAAATATTTCTTGACATCACTCTGAGTCCATGTGGACCGACCTACTGTTAACACAATGGTATTTAATTCTAAGGGTGTTCTTCCATGAGGCCGGGATGCATGATAATATCATATAACCTCGTGATTGGTAATAACTCGAGGTTGGGCTGTAGGAACATGACTAGTAGTTAAAGCCACCTCGTTATCTGCCCTCATTGTTGGAGGGAATGATGTTGGGAAGTGCAGGAGATGCATGCCAGGCACAGGGCGGCGTTTTATAACTCGCCACGAGTTCAAACCCCACCCGTGGTATGGTGTGTTTGCAATCGTGTCATTACGATTTCGTGAGTCATTTGGGGATCTTTACCGAGGAAACGTTTCGCCAGCCAGCGGCTTCTTCAGTTCAATACAGGGAAAAACGGAGAAAGATGAGGAGTAGTTTGAGATTGATGGACTGAACACATAGACTCCAGGCTGAGGGACTGATTACCTCAAACTCTTCCTCATCTTTCTCCTTATCTGTATTGGACTGAAGAAGCCACCAGCTGGCGAAGCGTTCCTCCTCCAAAGATGTTGCACAAGTTTCTCATTCGTATACCTGTCTAACCTAGTTTTAATTAAATGTATTCAAGGTTCTCGCTTTAGTGGAAGCTGGACGATGCAAAAGGGCTCTCAATCCAAGGAAATTGAGCGCTTCTCCCCGACGGGTTTAGACAAAGACATTTTCTGATATCGGAGACTGTAATTAAGACATGCGTAGCACTAGGATATACTATTTGATTAAGGAAGCGTTTCTCTCACAACAACAATAGCAATAGCAATATAGATTTAATTAGATCATAGGTCATATGTGTAGAGGTGAGGACACCTTTAAGGAGAACTTTATTAAATTAAAACTTTAGAAACTCTCTGAAGAGCGAAACGTCCCACTATAAGTTCTACCAGAAGTGTCTCTTGTATTCAAGACTAAATATTCTGTGTAGAGGGTGCAGGCTGAGTGATATCTGAGACTAGTGTCGTAAATAAACCTCAGACCCGAGCCTAGTATGGTAAGTGAACCTCAGACCCGAGCCTAGTGTGGTAAATAAACCTCAGACCCGAGCCTAGTGTGGTAAGTAAACCTCAGATTCGAGTACGTTGCTTCAAGATACAAAATCAATGCACAGTTCTACTCAGTATACGAATACATGTTCCTCAAAGAGCTGGGTGAAAAAACTCCATAGAAACCAAGGATCACAGGGGGACCAGCTTCCTCTTTCAGAGACACAGTGTTGTGATCCAGATAGGAAATCCCTGCAGCATTCTAGGCACGCGGCCCACCACCGGGGAGCTGGACGAAGTATTCGAGATGTAGCTCTGACATGTTATCTATGTTGTTTTACTCCATATTGTATTTTTGTCAATGTATCTTGTTTTTAAATAAAGCATATGTAGAATATATATATATATATATATATATATATATATATATATATATATATATATATATATATATATATATATATATATTTTTTTTTTTTTTTATTATCACACCGGCCGATTCCCACCAAGGCAGGGTGGCCCGAAAAAGAAAAACTTTCACCATCATTCACTCCATCACTGTCTTGCCAGAAGGGTGCTTTACACTACAGTTTTTAAACTGCAACATTAACACCCCTCCTTCAGAGTGCAGGCACTGTACTTCCCATCTCCAGGACTCAAGTCCGGCCTGCCGGTTTCCCTGAATCCCTTCATAAATGTTACTTTGCTCACACTCCAACAGCACGTCAAGTATTAAAAACCATTTGTCTCCATTCACTCCTATCAAACACGCTCACACATGCCTGCTGGAAGTCCAAGCCCCTCGCACACAAAACCTCCTTTACCCCCTCCCTCCAACCCTTCCTAGGCCGACCCCTACCCCGCCTTCCTTCCACTACAGACTGATACACTCTTGAAGTCATTCTGTTTCGCTCCATTCTCTCTACATGTCCGAACCACCTCAACAACCCTTCCTCAGCCCTCTGGACAACAGTTTTGGTAATCCCGCACCTCCTCCTAACTTCCAAACTACGAATTCTCTGCATTATATTCACACCACACATTGCCCTCAGGCATGACATCTCCACTGCCTCCAGCCTTCTCCTCGCTGCAACATTCATCACCCACGCTTCACACCCATATAAGAGCGTTGGTAAAACTATACTCTCATACATTCCCCTCTTTGCCTCCAAGGACAAAGTTCTTTGTCTCCACAGACTCCTAAGTGCACCACTCACTCTTTTTCCCTCATCAATTCTATGATTCACCTCATCTTTCATAGACCCATCCGCTGACACGTCCACTCCCAAATATCTGAATACGTTCACCTCCTCCATACTCTCTCCCTCCAATCTGATATTCAATCTTTCATCACCTAATCTTTTTGTTATCCTCATAACCTTACTCTTTCCTGTATTCACCTTTAATTTTCTTCTTTTGCACACCCTACCAAATTCATCCACCAATCTCTGCAACTTCTCTTCAGAATCTCCCAAGAGCACAGTGTCATCAGCAAAGAGCAGCTGTGACAACTCCCACTTTGTGTGTGATTCTTTATCTTTTAACTCCACGCCTCTTGCCAAGACCCTCGCATTTACTTCTCTTACAACCCCATCTATAAATATATTAAACAACCACGGTGACATCACACATCCTTGTCTAAGGCCTACTTTTACTGGGAAAAAATTTCCCTCTTTCCTACATACTCTAACTTGAGCCTCACTATCCTCGTAAAAACTCTTCACTGCTTTCAGTAACCTACCTCCTACACCATACACTTGCAACATCTGCCACATTGCCCCCCTATCCACCCTGTCATACGCCTTTTCCAAATCCATAAATGCCACAAAGACCTCTTTAGCCTTATCTAAATACTGTTCACTTATATGTTTCACTGTAAACACCTGGTCCACACACCCCCTACCTTTCCTAAAGCCTCCTTGTTCATCTGCTATCCTATTCTCCGTCTTACTCTTAATTCTTTCAATTATAACTCTACCATACACTTTACCAGGTACACTCAACAGACTTATCCCCCTATAATTTTTGCAATCTCTTTTATCCCCTTTGCCTTTATACAAAGGAACTATGCATGCTCTCTGCCAATCCCTAGGTACCTTACCCTCTTCCATACATTTATTAAATAATTGCACCAACCACTCCAAAACTATATCCCCACCTGCTTTTAACATTTCTATCTTTATCCCATCAATCCCGGCTGCCTTACCCCCTTTCATTTTACCTACTGCCTCACGAACTTCCCCCACACTCACAACTGGCTCTTCCTCACTCCTACAAGATGTTATTCCTCCTTGCCCTATACACGAAATCACAGCTTCCCTATCTTCATCAACATTTAACAATTCCTCAAAATATTCCTTCCATCTTCCCAATACCTCTAACTCTCCATTTAATAACTCTCCTCTCCTATTTTTAACTGACAAATCCATTTGTTCTCTAGGCTTTCTTAACTTGTTAATCTCACTCCAAAACTTTTTCTTATTTTCAACAAAATTTGTTGATAACATCTCACCCACTCTCTCATTTGCTCTCTTTTTACATTGCTTCACCACTCTCTTAACTTCTCTCTTTTTCTCCATATACTCTTCCCTCCTTGCATCACTTCTACTTTGTAAAAACTTCTCATATGCTAACTTTTTCTCCCTTACTACTCTCTTTACATCATCATTCCACCAATCGCTCCTCTTCCCTCCTGCACCCACTTTCCTGTAACCACAAACTTCTGCTGAACACTCTAACACTACATTTTTAAACCTACCCCATACCTCTTCGACCCCATTGCCTATGCTCTCATTAGCCCATCTATCCTCCAATAGCTGTTTATATCTTACCCTAACTGCCTCCTCTTTTAGTTTATAAACCTTCACCTCTCTCTTCCCTGATGCTTCTATTCTCCTTGTATCCCATCTACCTTTTACTCTCAGTGTAGCTACAACTAGAAAGTGATCTGATATATCTGTGGCCCCTCTATAAACATGTACATCCTGAAGTCTACTCAACAGTCTTTTATCTACCAATACATAATCCAACAAACTACTGTCATTTCGCCCTACATCATATCGTGTATACTTATTTATCCTCTTTTTCTTAAAATATGTATTACCTATAACTAAACCCCTTTCTATACAAAGTTCAATCAAAGGGCTCCCATTATCATTTACACCTGGCACCCCAAACTTACCTACCACACCCTCTCTAAAAGTTTCTCCTACTTTAGCATTCAAGTCCCCTACCACAATTACTCTCTCACTTGGTTCAAAGGCTCCTATACATTCACTTAACATCTCCCAAAATCTCTCTCTCTCCTCTGCATTCCTCTCTTCTCCAGGTGCATACACGCTTATTATGACCCACTTCTCGCATCCAACCTTTACTTTAATCCACATAATTCTTGAATTTACACATTCATATTCTCTTTTCTCCTTCCATAACTGATCATTTAACATTACTGCTACCCCTTCCTTTGCTCTAACTCTCTCAGATACTCCAGATTTAATCCCATTTATTTCCCCCCACTGAAACTCTCCTACCCCCTTCAGCTTTGTTTCGCTTAGGGCCAGGACATCCAACTTCTTTTCATTCATAACATCAGCAATCATCTGTTTCTTGTCATCCGCACTACATCCACGCACATTTAAGCAACCCAGTTTTATAAAGTTTTTCTTCTTCTCTTTTTTAGTAATTGTATACAGGAGAAGGGGTTACTAGCCCATTGCTCCCGGCATTTTAGTCGCCTCATACGACACGCATGGCTTACGGAGGAAAGATTCTTTTCCACTTCCCCATGGACAATAGAAGAAATAAAAAAGAACAAGAGCTATTTAGAAAAAGGAGAAAAACCTAGATGTATGTATATATATATATGCATGTGCGTGTCTGTGAAGTGTGACCAAAGTGTAAGTAGGAGTAGCAAGATATCCCTGTTATCTTAGCGTGTTTATGAGACAGAAAAAGAAACCAGCAATCCTACCATCATGCAAAACAGTTACAGGTTTTTGTTTCACAGTCATCTGGCAGGACGGTAGTACTTCCCTGGGTGGTTGCTGTCTACCAACCTACTACCTATATATATATATATATATATATATATATATATATATATATATATATATATATATATATATATATATATATATATACATGTGTGTGTGTGTATGAAGGTTAAGACACATGTGCAACATCTGGTTATCTTTAATGTAAACGTTTCACCATCCAGTGGCTTTATCAATACAGATTCTAGGACATAATTAGGAGACAGTAAAACTTTCATCTTGTCGGTATTGCATACCTTCATTGTACAACTTGTCAGACACTGCAACATCATGGAATCTTGGTTCAGAGGACATCTACAAGATCTTCTTCATGACTACTCCCATCTCTTTGGGTAGAACTTATTTCCACTGGGGAATCCCGCCTACCAGTGACTATGTCCTCGTCTGCTACACGTCCCTATCCACTGACGCCTATATAAGCACCAGTCTCCTTGCCTGTGCTCCAGAATATCTACAACCACGGTGCTCACCACACGAACTACAAGGCTGAGGGACTGATTACCTCATCTTTTTTATAGTTCTACTGTCTTCTAATTATGTCTACAATAAAGATACCCAGATGTTGCACATGTGTCTAATATTCATTATGTTGAATATTGAAGTGAACGATCACGGTGGGAGCAGCCTAGTTACTAGGCTCTAATGAGAGAGGTAGCCAGACGGCTGCTTTAATAACCTGATTAAAACCCATCGAACTGCGTTTGCTGGGATCGAATCTTGGCTGCTGGACCCACAGTTTTACGTGTAGTCGACCACAATTATTGGTTTCATGGCTCTTATGCCTTATCGTACATAGTCTTAAAACCGTGTATAGAGTTTGCCTTTACAACATTTGTATGCAAGTCATTACACTTTTTTAGTACCATGTGATGGAATAATTCCAACGACCTTATGGATCATCTGTGATTTCAGTTTTCATGTCCCCTAGTTCTTGTTCCTCTCCTTTTAAACATTTTTGTCCAAGTCAGTCCTGAGTATCTTGTATGTAGTACTCATGTCTCTCCAGGGTCGCCGGCTTTAGTATCTTGTCTCAGAAAATCTAAAAACAAAACAAAATAAATTTAATTTCGACGATTTTGAATTTAAAAAAAATGGTGTGTTGACAGAGTTGTGTATGAGTGGAACAAGCAGCAGAATAGCGTTATTAAAGTCGATACTCCGGGAATCTTTTTCACCTTATCAGCTGTGACAAGAGATAATGTAAGTAAACAACTCAGAAAGAGGCGTTGTTGTTGTTCGTTGATGTTGGTGTTCTTCTAGTTCTTATTATTTTTATTTTTAAGACATCGACCGTTTCCCACCAGGGCAGGGTGACCCGAAAAAGAAGAAACACTTTCATCATCACACACTCCATCACTGATGTCTTGCCAGAGACGTGCTGCAGTGCTCCTAAAACTGCCAAATTTGGAGTTGGTTCTTATTTCCAGCCCTCCGTCAGAGCGCAGGCACTGTGCCTTCCACTTCCAGGATTCAAGTCCGGTTAACCGGTTTCTCTGAATACCTTCATAAATGTTACCTTGTAGTTGCTGTTGTTGTTATTATTATGTCTCTACCCGGATGCTCGGACACTTGTCGTGTTATCTATAGACCAACAAGAAACGTTACCTTAGCGTCTGTCCTTATCTCCCGACCCATAACACTCAACATCTTGTGGAATTACCAGACGTTGGGTTGCCATTTCGGTCTCACGTTCCCTCCAAGTTTGGCAGTTTTAGGGGCAATGCCTTGCTGTGTTTCTGTCTGGTACACGGTCTCTATTTTAAGGTGTTATCAATAAGCATTTATTTTTTTACGAGGAGAAATTCACCTCGAAACCCCTTGCAACCTGGTTCTTGTAGTCGAACCTGTCACTTTAGGTCACTTTGACACTTTTTGGGGTTTATACTAGATAATTTACACTATGTATGATAATTGTACTTATGTGTACCTGTGTCTAAATAAACTTATTAACTTACTGGTCAGACATATCATCTTGCCCCGCCTACGGGCTGAGGTCCACAATCCGGGGTGGTACCGCGTATAACTGTGTTGTTTGTAGTTGAAGCTCACCATGAACGCAGCCCCAGGAGTTACTGGCTATACCACCCTCAAGAAGCGAGCTACCACGTCTCCTCTCTGTACCTGGAGTTTACCTGGAGAGGGTTTCGGGGGTCAACGCCCCTGCGGCCCGGTCTGAGACCAGGCCTCATGGTGGATCAGCCTGATCAACCAGGTTGTTACTGCTGGCCGCACGCAAGCTGACGTACGAACCACAGTCCGGTTGGTCAGGTACTGACTTTAGGTGCCTGTCCAGTGCCTTCTTGAAGAGAGATAGGGGTCTACAGGTAATCCCCCTTATGTATGCTGGGAGGCAATTGCTTTTCACCGGGGGAATGTTGCATCTCCTGCCGAGTCTTTTACTTTCATAGGGAGTGATTTTCGTGTGCAGGTTTGGTACCATTCCCTCCAAGACCTTCCAATTGTATATTATCATGTATCTCTCTCGCCTGCGTTCGAGGGAATACAGATTAAGGACCTTCAACCGTTCCCAGTAGTTTAGGTGCCTTAACGCACTTATGTGTGCCGTGAAAGTTTTTTGTACACTCTCCAGGTCTGCAATGTCGCCAGTCATGAAGGGGGCCGTTAGTGTACAGCAGTATTCCAGCCTAGAGAGCACAAGCGATTTGAAGAGAATCATCATGGGCTTGGCGTCCCTAGTTTTGAAGGTTCTCATTATCCATCCTATAATTTTCCTAGCAGATGAGGTAGATACATTGTTGTGGTCTTTGAAAGAGAGATCCTCTGACATTATCACTCCCAGGTCCTTCACATTACTTTTCCGCTCTATTGTACGGTTAGAATTTGTTGTATACCCTGACACATTTTTAATTTCTTCAAGTTTCCCATATCTGAGTAGTTGAAATTTCTCCTCGTTAAATTTCATATTCTTTTGAGTGGCCCATTCGAAGATTTGGTTGATGTCCGCTTGGAGTCTCGCAGTGTCTTCGATGGAGGTCACTGCCATGGTAATCCGGGTGTCATCCGCAAAGGAAGACACGGTGCTGTGGCTTACATCTCTGTCTATGTCAGAAATGAAGAAGAGGAATAGAATGGGAGGAATTATCTATGTCTCCGCCACAGGGCAGGAATACCGTGACCTCTGCAAGTCACAGGACAGGAATATCGTGACCTCCGCAAGCCACAGGACCAAGGAAACTTGCACATCTACTACGACTCGGGTCTTATTAGTCTAGCGCAGTGCCGTGGTTAGAGCATAGGCCTACTAAATTTAGGATTCACCTTTCATGGATTTGAACTCTACCTGTTCTGTGAGCTCTTCTGCCACTCCTTCAGGAACCAGCGAGCAAATCAATATCTCCTGAAGGAGGGGAAAAAAATAAGAAAGAAGGAGCATTGCATCAGGCTTACTGGCCCATACGATGCAGGTCCAAGTCCTCTACCGGCCTAAGCCACTGGCCCAAGCTAGTCAGGTCCAAGTCACAGGAAATTTCTTATTTCATTGTAATACTAGATGGTACACAAACAACTCGCACGTACGAAAAAGAAGCTTACATCGACGTTTCGGACAAAAACTTTGCACAAGCTTCTTTCTTCTGTGTGAGGATTATTTGTGTACTAGATGGTATGGAAAGGCTCACAGTTTGTACATGATAGACACACAAGCAGTAACTAGAAAATCATTATAATATTAATGGTAAAACATGTCGACAAGCTGATGAATAAGACACATTCACAATGCTGATTATCCTTATTAAAGCCAAACAATAAATCGACAGTAAAGATATCTGTTGCAGAGAGGAACAGTACTGAAGCCTGTGGAACGGGCCTCTTCGGTAACTCTGTATCCACGTATCCCATGTAGTGCCGCGAGCTGTATCTATGTAGCACATTTGATGGCTGGAACTGTGTAAGGAAGGAGAATCTGTAATGTGGGTTTAGGGGTGAGTTTAGCCTTTGGACTTGGGACCCGCCGGCCATCTTGTCTGTGTGTCGTTGCCCTTATCTGTCCTACCTGCTACCTGCTGCCCATAATAATAATCTCTACCCTCCCCCCACACACCTCTCCACACACACCTCTCTACACACACCTCTCTACACACACCTCTAAACACACACATCTCCACACACACCTCTCCACACACACCTCTCTACACACCTCTCCACACACACCTCTCTACACGCATCTCTCTACACACACCTCTCCACACACACCTTGCCACACACCTCTCCACACACACCTCTCCACACACACCTCTCCACACACACCTCTCTACACACACCTCTCTACACACACCTCTCTACACACCTCTCCACACACACCTCTCTACACGCATCTCTCTACACACACCTCTCCACACACACTTCTCCACACACACCTCCACACACACCTCTCCACACACACCTCTCCACACACACCTCTCCACACACACCTCTCTACACACACCTCTCCACACACACCTCTCCACACACCTCTCCACACACTCAGCCTCCAGGCTGAGGGACTGATTACCTCATACTCCTCCTCTCCTTACGCCTTCCTCTTTGTATTGGACTGATGAAGCCACTGTGTGGCGAAACGTTTCCTGAATAAAGATTCCCATATGCTGCATAAGTGTCTCAATCTTCAACTTGTCGGTTTTTCAAACCATTCATCACATCACAGAAGGTGAACTGAGACACAGAACACACAATAAGCATCACAGAAGGTGAACTGAGACACAGAACCCACAATAAGGCACCAACTGGGACTAGCATGCCGTTCATCACGTTACATTACTCCTTAATAAGGGAATTAGGGTCGATTTAGAGGGAGGGTGAGTCTATTGTATACTGTCCAGCCACTGCACTCACTACATGCACGCACACACACACACACACACACACACACACACACACACACACACACACACACACACACACACACACACACACACACACACACACACACACACACACACACACACACACGCACATACACACCCGCACACAAGCACACACAAACACACCCACCCACAAACACCAAGGTCAAACTGCGCCTACAGTAGCACAAGATATGAGCGTGACGAACAGGTTAATGTTAACGACACTGCTTACCTTACCCTATCTACCTACATACATACCTTCCACCTATCTACTTACCACCTACCTACCTACTGTACACAGGCGGAGACGTAGATGTAAAGAACGACCTTACACATATTCTCTCACCCCACTGTACCAGGACCAAGAAGGACTTAATCACTGATTTTCTCTTTTCATATAGGCTGTCTGGTATGCATCTTCTTGAAGAGAAATGTTAATATATTACGTGCATTTGGCCAAATTCAGTCCCACCCCATCTTATCACCAAGTGCAGAAAGTGTGTCCTGTGTATTGTCAACAGTAATACGCCAAACAAAGCAATCATATGATGCATTGCCCTTCCTGTCAGCAACATAGCTAGCAACATTTATCGAGTTAAATAACAGGGTCAGCAAAATGAACACAACAACTGGCTCTACGGCCACCGTCAACAGCTGAGTCAAGGTCAATACTATTAAATCAAGGACCGGAGTATAGGAGGGCCCCGTATATACAACACTGTCTTTTCGGAGTTCCACGTTTTCGTTGGATCCAAACTGAGCCATTGTTCATTATGTTCCACCCTTAGACGAATTTCACCGCTGGGTGGAACAATAACTCAATTGAATAACAAAAAAAAGCACAATACCGTGACTGGAACGAAAAACGTGGAACACCAAAAGGAAGTGCTGTATATGCGGGGCCCTCCTGCATATAGCATCCCCTTGAGGGAAGGATGGGGGGAGAAGGAAGATATGAAAAGGGAACACAACCAGAGCCATGGGACAGTGAGCTAGAAAACAGAGGTCTGTAACCGCGACGGTGTAAGCAGTTCTTGTTTCATCGGAACACTCACGGTTATCTCACGAGACACGATGGAGCAGAGCTGGTGATCATTGTTGAGGGGTAGCTGTAACATCAGCAACGAATGCTGTCACGCAGAAAATGGAGTAATATCTCCAAAAGTGGCTAGGATCATCTTTACCTACCCACCCGTCTGCCTTGCCACTGCACCAGCTGCCGGATTGAATCCTGGCTCTGTCTCTACTACTCAAAACCTTCCTCTCATCAACCTATTCTCCCCTATCACTACTTCCCTCCTCACCCCACAAGGGCCTTATCTAAGCTCTAGCAGTAGTAACCTATCCAGGACACAGCCTCAGGTGACTTGAGCTACCCGGCCCGCTCAGCTGAGGGACTGATTACCTCATCTTTTGTATATAGTTCTTCTGTTTTCTATTTATGTCCAAGAATCTGTATTGATAAAGCCACTGGATGGCGAAACGTCTACAATAAAGATACCCAGATGTTGCACATGTGTCTTAATCTCACCTCACAATAAAGATAACCAGATGTTGCACAAGTGTCTTAACTTTCAGCTTTACCAAGCGACGCCTCCGCATTTGACTTACCATAATCCTGTTTCGTCCATACATATCATGTTTCTGGTTCTCTCTATTAGGAGTGAAAAAGATACCAGTGTCGAAACGTCTTCTTCAATAAAACTTTGTGAACTAAATGAACTTAGTCTCGAAGGCAGATCTCCAAGCTTGGAAATCAAACTCATAGTATCTTTTTATCAGCTTATCGATTTTATAACTTCATTCCCAAAGGTTTATTCTGGTATGTTTCGATAGTTATGCTTATCAAGCAACACAAGACCTGGTAATGCCGACGTGAAATTTGACCTTGTATTATTATTCATATTAACACGGAAAAACAATTAACCTGAAGATATCATACAACTTCTGGGAACTAGAACTCAATCAGATTTGATCCAAGAGGAGGGCAGCTTCAATTCCATAGATGAAGGAATTGAAGTTACTCTTCCCTAGAATGGGTTTAGCCTAGTAATAAACACCATGTGGCAGTGTCGTGGACATATTTGAGTGTTGGTATTGTAAAGGACCTGTTGAGTATGGGCCAACAGGCCTACTGCAGTGTTCCTCCTCCTTTCTTATGTTCATATGAGTGAAATCTTTACTTGTAAGAAACATGGTGGGAAAAAAGCACAAATGAAGTATAATGGAAATATAAACACATATGCAGTATAATGCTATCCTTTATTGACGACGTTTCGCCCACACGGTGGGCTTTATAAAATCACAAACCGATCTACCTAGGTAAAGAGTACGTGAATATATGTATAGGGTGGAGAATGATGGGTAGTAGATGAATGGTTCAAAGAACCGACACGTTGTTAAATTAGACACATTTGCAACTCTTGGGTATCTTTACTGAGGAAACGTTTGGCGAAACTTTCCTCAAAAAAGATACCCAAGAGTTGCACATGTGTCTAATTTAACAATGATGGGTAGGTTGGATTTGAGACGAACTTACACGAGACAAGCAGATAATCTGGCCCGACCACTGTGGGTGGAGACTAGCCGGTGACGGGTCAGTAGCCAGTCTCTACTAAGATAATAACAGCAAGACGCAGCATGTGATGTGACTTGTGCCAGACAGGTGGACCTTCCATATCAGCACCTGACAGTCATACTCTATCGAACCAGATATGAATGCTTGTGTGTGTGCCTATGTATCAATGTGTAATAATCATGTGGATTATTATTATTATTATTATTATTATTATTATTATTATTATTACATTTATGGGGAAACGCTAAACCCCGTATGAGTCATACAGCGCATTGGGGAATGAGAAACAATCAGGTTCGATCCACGGAAGGGACAGTCAGGTCCACTTCCCTGGATCAAGAGTCTATCACCAGAAACCTCCCAGCTCCGTGCTGGTTAGCCTGCAGCCTAGCCACATTACTTCAAAATAACATAAGAAAGAGCACCTAGAAGGCCTGAACATTCAAATGGTATAAAATACCGACAGGTTGTTAGGTAAGACACATATGTAACAGTTAGGTATCTTTATTTCGAAACGTTTCCCCTACACAGTAGGGGCCTATTGGCCCATGCTAGGCAGTTCCAAATCACACCTGTTCAAGAAGGAAGGAGCACGGCAGCAGGACTACTGGCCCAAGCTGGTCAAGTTCTCTTACCATACCTGTGGCAATCCTGTCATTTAAGAGCATGAGAAAAAAAGGAACATTGCCACAGGCCTACTGGCCCATGCGAGGCAAATCCAACTCCCACTCATACCCACTCATGTATTTATCTAACCTATTTTTAAAACTAAACAAGGTTTTAGCTTCATTGATGCTACTCGGGAGTTTGTTCCACTCATCCACAACACTGCTAAGAAGCCAGTGCTTTCCTATATCTGTTCTGAACCTAAATTTTTCCAACTTGAAACCATTGTTGCGAGTCCTGTCTTGGTTAGATACTTTTAGCACATATTTACATTTCCTTTATTTATTCCAGTTTTCCATTTATATACCTCAATAATGTTCAAAACATACATTGATTTGGAAATGAAGAAAATTAATTATTTTTCTCAGGGCATATTAATCCTTTAAACAATACTCATCATGTGTAAGAAAGGTATAAAATACCGACAATATGAAAGTTAAGACACATGTGCAACATCTGGATATCTTTATTGTAGACGTTTCGCCATCCAGTGGCTTTATCAATACAGATTCTAGGACATAATAGGAAGACAGTAGAACTATATACAAAAGATGAGGTAATCAGTCCCTCGGCCTTGGAGTTAGTGTTCACAGCATCGTGGTGGAGGAGAATCTGGAGCAAAGACAAGAAGACTGGCGGTTTATATAGGCGTCAGTGGACGCCTATATAAACGTCAGTCTTCTTGCCTTTGCTCCAGATTCTCCTCCACCACGATGCTGTGAACACTAACTCCAAGGCCGAGGGACTGATTACCTCATCTTTTGTATATAGTTCTACTGTCTTCCTATTATGTCCTAGAATCTGTATTGATAAAGCCACTGGATGGCGAAACGTCTACAATAAAGATATCCAGATATTGCACATGTGTCTTAACTTTCAATACTCATCATATTGGGATGAGGACGGGTAGACAATGAGATCATGTGACTCCTCTCCAGCCCTTGTTTTCTTGAAGAATGTATTTAAGAACATAAGAACATAAGAACATAAGAACATAAGAACATAAGAACATAAGAACGATGGAACACTGCAGAAGGCCTACTGGCCCATGCGAGGCAGGTCCAAGTCTCCTACAGGCTTATGCCAATGCACCCAACCTAGTCAGGTCAGGTCACATTGACTTAAGGGAGGAACACGGCAACCGACCTGGTAGCACAAGCTATCAGGTCTAACTCACACCCACCCACATCTACTCATGTATCTATCCAACCTATCTTTAAAGCCACACAACGTTCTGGCCTCTATAACATAACACAAGCTTTTACACGTCTTCAGTTTCCATCTTTCTTCATCCCAGATTGCAGACTCAAGGCACAAGCTATCCTCAACAAGCCGCCCATAGAACAGCCCTCTAAGCAGTTCATAGTGCTCCTGTTGTGTAAGAATGGTATATAATACCGACAAGATGAAATTAAGACACATGTGCAACATCTGGGTATCTTTATTGTATGTAAAGTAAAAGGACACAAGTGCAACTAATGTGACATTTATTGTGGCAACGTTTCGCTCTCCAGGAGCTTTATCAAGCCATTGTAATGGCTTGATAAAGCTCCTGGAGAGCGAAACGTTGCCACAATAAATGTCACATTAGTTGCACTTGTGTCCTTTTACTTTACATATTGTCGGTAATTCTACCAACTTTATTACAATCTTTATTGTAGACGTTTCGCCATCCAGTGGCTTTATCAATACAAATTCTAGGACATAACTTGAAGACAGTAGAACTATGTACAGAAGATGAGGTAATCAGTCCCTCAACCTAGGAGTAGGTGCGAAGAGCACCATAGTCGTGGAGATTCTGAAGCAGAAGAAAGGAGCCTGGCGCTTATGTAGTAACGTCAGGTGTAGCAGACGAGGGCATAGTCACTGGTAGGCGGGATTCCCCAGTGGAAGTAGGTCCTTCCCAAAGAGATGGGTTAGCTGTAGTAGTAGTTGTCGTAGCCGTGAAGGTTATGTACATGTCCTCAGAATCAAGATTCCATGATGTTGCAGTGTCTGACAAGTTGTGTAAGAATGGTACATAATACCAGGCTCCTTTCTTCTGCTTCAGAATCTCCACGACTATGGTGCTCTTCGCACCTACTCCTAGGTTGAGGGACTGATTACCTCATCTTCTGTACATAGTTCTACTGTCTTCAAGTTATGTCCTAGAATTTGCATTGATAAAGCCACTGGATGGCGAAACGTCTACAATAAAGATACCCAGATGTTGCACATGTGTCTTAATTTCATCATAGTGCTCCTGTGTGGTGATGTTGCCACGAATACTCGCTAGGCATTTGCTAAGAATAACATAAATGTTTCCACCATAAACACATCATCTATCAAAGAAACGCAGCCCCACACCTGTAACTTCCACAGTAGGCGTCTGCACAATCCCCTCTGGATTCTGTTACAAGAAATATGTAGGCGAAACAGGCAGAGATCTTGCAGTTCGCTTGAACGAGCATCGAAATGCCAGTAACAGAGACTACTTAAGGTACGTCTGTGTCCTCTACAAAGACTCCACGGAGCATTTGATGAACTGGGATGAGGCACAGCTCTTTCTCACCGAACAAGACCTTAGACGCCGACGGTGTCTAGAAGCTTCGCTAATCGCCGTCACCGATACAATAGAACGTAACACTGGAAACCACAAAATTTCTAAAACATTAGCATACATGATACTTAACCAGGCAAAGCACCACCTACCCAGCAACACAGGAGTCACATAATCTCATCATCTACCCATCCTCATCCCAATATGGCATTCTTCAGTTCACCATGCGTCACTCACACCTCACTCTCTGCCTATATATATGTACTGTCTTTCAACCTCTGTATGTTAGAAGTGATCAAGGTCCCAGGACCGAAACGTTTTCTAATAAATATGTCCTAGTGTTTATGTGTTTTTCTAAACCAACTTGTGGGTATTTATTACCAAGGTTTATACCATTACCAAGGTTTATACCACACTGGAGCAAGGTGTATATCTATGTTTATACACCAAGAGGTTTATATCTATATACCTAAAGGTGTCTATATGCACTGAGAAATATCCCTCAGTGTAAATACACCCAGAGGTATATCTATGTATATACACTGAGAAGTATTTCTCTATATATACACCAAGAGGTGTATATCTTTCAATGTATATGTAAGCCTAGAGGTGTGAATCTCTATATATACTCGGAGAATTATATTTTATTTTCCATTTTAATGATGTAGGTATCCTTGAGTAGTGTACAGGTGACATGCAGCATAAATGACCTTCGTGTAGTTGATAGGCTTCAAACTCAATAAGCCAAACCAACAAGCAAGGGGTAGATTAGTCTCCTAAATATTGAACAGTGTATAAATACATGATGATAATTAGACACATGTGCAACATCTGGGTATCTTTACTATAGACGTTTCACCATCCAGCGGCTTTATTAATACAAATCCAAGGACATAATTGGAAGACAGTAGATCTATAGATACAAAAGATGAGGTAATCAGTCCCACAGCCTTGGAATCAGTGTGAAGAGCAACGTAGCATTGTATTGTATACTATTCACGTACATAAACACATGATATACACCTCAGTGTTATATACACTTCAATGTATGAAATACTGCCCCTCTAGGCTAGCTACTGGTGTAATTCTCTCAAGGGTGGAGGATTCTTGACGCTGGTGATGGGCTCTTGATCCAATGAATTTGACCTGCTTTTTCTTTCCCTGGATCAGACCTGATTGCCTCCCATTACGCTAGGCTCTGTATGACCCCCGTAGGGATTAACGCTTCCCTCATGACAGCAATAATAATTTTTCATGAGCTGTTGATGAGGCAATCATGCCCGTGCTAAGTTTTAGTATGAGCTATTGATCCAAAAAAAATTGGAGCTACCTAGCCCTTGGATCAAATCTGATACCTTCTATTCTCAAGGAGCTGTATGACTCCTAGGGGTTCAGGCTTGTTGAGTGAAATTCCTACAAACAATTCAAGGCAAGCACCAGACGAGCCTAGCCCATGGCCGGGCTCCGGGAGTAGAAAAACCCTTGGAACTCATCACAGGTAAATGTGTACTGGTTTAGAAAGACACATCAGCAAACACTAGGATATATTTATTAGAAAACCGGATCGTTTTCTAATAAATATATCCTAGTGTTTGCTTACATGTCTTCCTAACCGAATTTGTCGGTATATATTACCAGGGTTTATACCCAAGGCACATTATTGCACCCCGGGAGTGACAGCTCTCAGCGCCATCTGTTACCCAGATCATCCATTACTGTCCTTCCTCAGTTTTCCCGCGTGTTGACATGGTAACTCCCGGGCTGTTGCTCTGTCATTCCACCGGCCACCACCCTCCAGGGAGCCTCCTGCAAGCCGGTGAAACGGCTCTTGATCCAAGGAACTGCACCAGAACTTCCTTCCTCTCCGATTGAACTTGATTGTAAGCTGATTATCTCTTTAATGTTAGCGTAAATAACTCGGTTTACCTTGTTCTTAGTATATCTCACTTTATTGTAATATATTTTCACACTGTTGAGTTACTTAGCTGTTTTAAGGTTTAAATGATAAGATATTACAAGGACACCCGATGGAAATAAATAACTTGGAGTTTTTTTTTTGGGGGGTTATCCTGGGTAATTTACACATTACTATGTAGGTTAAGTGTAACTGTATTTATGTGTACCTGTACTTATTAAAATAAACTTTTTTTTCCGTATATATTCAGCTCTTAACACAGATATTTACCGTATCATTTTTCTAATAATAATCTAACATAAATACACTAATAATTCAACTACCAGGCTCTCTAACACTCATTTTTTCCCCATGAGTTTGGCAATTATTTGGTTCCCTTAAGGGGAGGTTCTTGATCCAATATATTGAACACGCACTCAAGTTTTCCTTAGAACCTTATTACCTTCCATTTTCCCAGCACTTTTTTCATAGCTCATTACAGCTCTAAATAGAGTTGAACCCCGGGCTCTGTCTGTTATTAGAGACTGATGTATTAATGTACAGTATGAAATGAGGTTGATAATCACGGCCAGAGTGACGGAGATATTGTATCTTGGTTTTATTGTATATTTCAATGTGTATATTTTTAATTGTATCTTTGTTTTAGTGTGTTTTATTATATCTGTTTTAGTTTTTTATATATTTTTTTGTGTTTTACTGTATCTGTTTTTGTCTACTTATTGTATCTTTGTGTTATGGTAGCTTTTGTACCATTGTTTTATTTTATCTGCTTTGTTGTATCTCTTTTATTGTATTTTATTGTATATTTGTTTAAAATTACCTTTGTACCAAGCATGTTACATGGTTGGGAGAAGATAATATATCTAACTTGTCACTCCTCCCTGCAGATCCTAATTAGTGTATTGGCCAGGGTAACTACCAACACCACAAGATGAGAAGACTCATTTCCTCCAGTATGTTGGCACAACCCTTATTTGCATATCTTGATACTTCGGTTGAACTTCGACTGATGCTCTATAGTCGACATACCCACATCTATTTGATGTGTCTATGACGAAAGCATGCCACTGTGGGACACTGATAATGGTGGGTGTACATTTTTTTTTTAAATTGCTTGGTGTCTCCTTAAGGCTTGTGATTGTTGCCTTTGGGTGTAGCCAATTCTGAATTTCTAATTAATTTCACTTTTAAGTTTGAGAATAGATATTTATGTATTTTGTGGTAATATTCAAAATTTCAACAAATTGACATATCCCCCCCTTTTTTTATTACTATATATATATATATATATATATATATATATATATATATATATATATATATATATTAATTTTTTCCTTCGTTTTTTCACAATGAAGACCACCTTATTTTTTCCTCTTCACAATATTAATGTTACAGAAACCTTTATATTGCTTATTCTTTTTTTATTATATATTGCTTACAGACTTAGTGTTACTATGTGCTAGTGTAAGGGAGTGCAACGGCATGTTGCAAAGTACTACTACATCCAAAATGTTCATATACATTGTTCCCTAATATCTGGCTGATGGATTCCTCCTTTCACCATCTACCGTCATGAAAAGGTGAGTTTCAGTCTTGACTGGAAAAAAAAAAAATCATAATTTTAGTTTCTCGTCTGTTGTGAAAATAATTGATTTATATCGCATGATCACAGTTTGATAAATCCAGTTTTTAATTATGTCGAGACTACTAGTAGGTGTTGGCGAATGGTATATTGTGGGGTTTCTGAAGGTGCTGGTTAAAGGGTATAACTGGGAATGCTTGCTGAAGGGTATAGTTGGGGTTGGGGACTTTTGCATTACTTAAGTATTTGTGTTTTCCGTGTAGGTGAGTCTTAACAGCTCACCGTGGGACAGCTGGCACACCACTAGTAAGGTAAGTTCAAATTTTATACACATTGCCATTGAAGTCTCCAGTTAGTCATAAGCTCTACATTGTAGCGTCGCTACATGCTATCAGCAATAAGGATTGAAATGTGTTGCCAAGCTAGGAATAGGTCAGGTAAATATATGCCTTCTATTGTTACGGAGGGCCTGTCCCACCTGTATCCCGCGAAGAGAGCATCAAAATCCACAATTTTCACTACGTGGACATAGAGGACCCTATGTCCTTGTCTTGTCCAGGAAGGTTATTACACCTATACTAGTTTGTTTAGAGTGCATTGTAACTTCCCATCTCTGGTTAAATGATTTACTCCTCCTTTCTTGAAGTCAAGGACATAAAAGCCTTTTCTTGAATTACGATCAGCTTCCTTAAGCAGATGAGTTAATTAACCCCTTCTTTCTTCCAGAGTTTAAGTTAACTAGGGCTCGCCTATTTAGATCAGTAACTTAGTTTTTTCTGCCCCTACCCAAAAATTTGAAATAGCATTCACCTCGCGTCCCAAAGTTTGAGAACCCTCGCCTTGCAACTCAATAATAACATTTCCTACTTTAGCAACCCAGCAAATTTTCTTTAAGTGATCCAATCGGCCACAAAAAAAAAAAAAATGGAAAAACTATTTTAGAGATGATCTACCTCACTCGTTCCCCTCAGAAACAAGGGTTTGTGAGAATTTGCAAGTTGTGAACGTTTGAATAAGATTTACGCGAGGCATTATCGTTCAGGTATGTGAAAAATCACATTCAACAGTTTTCGTTGTAAGTTAATTTGTAGCTTTTGACTTATTAGTAATGATATATTAGTTTAAAGAAGTTCATTCTGTTATATCGACAACAAATAACTGACAAAAGCTAATAGAAATTTGACTGATCAGTGGACTTTTCTATTATATCCCCTCAAGGAAGGTTCCTTGATGTTGGTGAGGGGCTCTTGATTTAGGGAATTGGATCTGTACTCCAGTTCCCCGAATTAAGCCTGAATGCCTTCCACACCCCCCCTAGGCGCTGTATAATCCTCCGGGTTTAGCGCTTCCCCCTTGATAATATTTCGGAGCGGAACTTGCAGGATGATAGACTACGCGCATGTCTCCGCACTGTTATTTTTTTTTTTAATTTTAACATTTGTGAGCGGATATTAAAATTTCGCACATGTAACAAAGAGCAACATCGAAGTTATGTTGGATAAATATTACCCCCAAAAAGTCTGACAAAGTTGACGATTTGTGCCTGAATTTTTATTAACGTGCTGTCACATTCTATATTGCAGCTCATTTTCTTGTGTAAATGCAAAGTATAACCCAACGGTAAGTAATCTATCCAGTGTTTTCCTTCAAAACTGTAAAAATCTTTCTTCATTGATGTTTACCTCAGTGTTGTAATAAGGTTGATTACATGCAGTGGTGCAAGCGTTTGGTACATCTTTCTTGCCGCAGAAGTAATGGTTTTTGAGATAATTTTTTTATTTTGTCGATGTCGGAATAAATAATACCTGAAACTGTTGCTTCAGATAGTTTATTTGGTCGGGAAAAAATGTTTGCTAAATATAACAGCTTAATTCTCAGCTTTAAGACATATTCAATGTAGCTTAGTCAGGTGGATCTACAACGAAAGCCAAACCAAGGCTGATCTGTAGGCTTCGTCACATATTGCCGGTGAGGAATGTGCTCTTGTTGTAGATTAAGGATGTGTCCAGTGAAGGCTTTCACTTGGTTGTCAACATCCCCTTGGAGAAGAGCATTCCAATCTGTGGTGGCGAGCTCAGAGCGAAGGGCTGGCCAATTACCTCTTTCCCATAGCCAGGTTGTGCGTGTGGACTCCTCACCTCGTTCTGTTGGGATCTTAAGTGTCGTAAAAACAGCCTTGTGGTCAGACGATCCAACATAGCCGAGGGGTTGACAAGTGACTATGCCTTCTGCCAGATCACTCACTACTGTGTCAAGGGAGGAGCCAGAGATATGAGTAGGGAAATCAACAAAGTTTCTCATGTCAAACACTGCAAGAAGGTCATCAAAGTCCCTCTGTATAAGGTGCTGGTTGAGGTCACCAACAATTATATGTTGACAGTTGTGTTGTAGCAGAAGGGAGTCAATATTTTCCATTAGGAAGTTGATGGGATCTGCATGTTGCCACTGAGGTCTGTACATTGCACATGCTAGTACAGAGGTACTAATGTTTATGCAGAGCTTGAAGAACATCATTTCAAGATGTGTAGGGGTGGCAACATCAATGTGCTGGGCATGAACACTTTTAGAGAAGCACACAGCAACACCTCCTCCTTGCCCTTGCCTGTCTCTTCTCATCTATGAGGTGTAGCCAGCAATTCTTGCAAAATTTTCTGGAGTCCTGTCATCCAAAAATGTTTCAACAACAGCTATCATGTCGGGACGTCGAGTGTTCACAAAACTGTGTGTGAGCTCTCTAACATTAGTAATGAAACTTCTGATGTTGGCCGACAGGATGCTGATAGACTGGCTCCTCATGTTGGGAGGCTGTTGAACAGTCTTGGGCCCCGAACACTTAGTGTTTTTTCTTTGTGCTCGTGGCACCCCTGGTTTTCATTGGGGGTATGTTGAACCGTCTGCCTAGTCTAAAATTTTACTTTCGTAGAGAGTGATTTTTCGTGTGTAGATTTGGGACCAGCCCTCGAGCTTTTTCCAGGTGTACATTATGAAGTATCCTGCTAGAGTTCTAGTAAGTACAGGTCAAGGAACGTCAAATATTCCCAGTAATTAAGGTGCGTGACTGAACTAATACATGCAGTGAAGGTTCTCCGTACACATTCTAGATTTGCAATTTCACCTGCCTTGACTTAGGCTGTTAGTGTACAGCAGTATTCCAGCCTTGAGAGAACAATTGACTTTTTTTTCCTTACTGTCAGACACTTGGGACTAGGTTTTCTAGATTTAATTTTTTTGGGTAGTTATTCTCTTGATATGAAATATTAGACATTGTGTTGCAGTTGAACACTTTTTTTTATAACTGAGCACTAGTATGCTTACTGGCCTGTGCTAGTCAGGTTTCTCTAAAAACCTGTTGCGACTAAAAAATGGCCTTAATATTAGGTATTGGAATTCTGGTTTTAGCTTACGTGAAATAATCTAGTGTTGGCATGCACATCTAATGTTTAAAACATTTAAAATTAATGTTCATCCCAGCCGGAAGTTTTATTTTCATGTATTATTTTGGTACAAGTAAATGGTATATTAATACTGACAATTAGGAAATACATGTATGAAGTACATATGCTTCGCACACGGAAAAATTGGGTTGAAGTTCAAATGTCCGAGGTGCTGCCCAAGTGTCGTTATTTTATGTGACATTTTGCTGGTACAGTATCCAGATTTTGGTAGTTAAATGCTAATAAATTCAAAGCATATTTCAAACAAGTTGGAAATTCAAAAACAGATTCAAAAGAAACATCGGTACGTAAGTGGAAATTCAGGAAGATGAAAAGAAATTTACCTAAATTGTAGCCTATACAATTACAACCTTCCTCAACATTTTCATTCACATTCTAATGTTCGTCGTAGCTCTTATTAAAGTGTAGTAGCGGCACCAAAGTACCCTTCATTATAGATGTACAAAAGGAGTTTATTTGCCCCTTTTTACTTAGGTTTATTGGTAATATTTCAACGTGTTTCTTCTAAGTGTAGTAGGCTTCAAACACGGTGATCTGTCAATTTCTGATCTTTAAGATGTGAAAATCTTAGACACGATACATCATATACGCTCTCGTCCTTTACACAGGCACGAGTTATTGCTCAACTTTTTTTTTTTTCACTGATACAATCGCACTTGGATCCAGATGCTGCATTATTAATAATAAATAGTAAAGGTAACTCAAAGAAGCTTTTATCGGAGCAACTTTTCGCTGTGTAGTTTGATACTCATGGTTTTATATGCTCTACACAGCCAGTCGTTGTTCTTAAGGATTGTGCAAGTGTTTTCATCCTAATGGCAGAGTCTTTCTGGTCAAAATTCTCGCCTCGTGACGTACTTGATTAACTGGTTTGCATTGCTTTTGCCCACAGATCTGAACATTAGTTCAGTGGGAATATGTGGTTTTCATTTTAACCTTGTTGCATTTTTTTCATTATACAACAGCAAATAAATAAATAAATAAATAAATAAATAAATATATATATATATATATATATATATATATATATATATATATATATATATATATATATATATATATATAGGTTGGTAGACAGCAACTGTCCTGCCAAGTGAGTGTAAAACGAAAGCCTGTAATTGTTTTACATGATGGTAGGATTGCTGGTGTCCATTTTTCTGTCTCATAAACATGCAAGGTTTCAGGTACGTCTTGCTACTTCTACTTACACTTAGGTCACACTACACATACATGTACAAGCATATATATACACACCCCTCTGGGTTTTCTTCTATTTTCTTACTAGTTCTTGTTCTTGTTTATTTCCTCTTACCTCCATGGGGAAGTGGAACAGAATTCTTCCTCCGTAAGCCATGCGTGTTGTTGTCAGAGGCGACTAAAATGCCAGGAGCAAGGGGCTAGTAACCCCTTCTCCTGTATATATTACTAAATGTAAAAAGAGAAACTTTCGTTTTTCTTTTTGGGCCACCCTGCCTCGGTGGGATACGGCCGGTTTGTTGAAAAAATATACTATATATATATATATATATATATATATATATATATATATATATATATATTATATACTATATGTATACTATATATATACTATATATAATATATAAATATATATAAATATATAAATCTTTGCTGATGCAGTTGTAGTGGCGTACTGGAATATGTATATAGTGACAAAGTATACCGGGGTATACTTTGTCACTTTATAAAGATTTCTACAGTGAAGAGATGAGCAGTAGTTTTGAAGAGGTATACTGTAATGTAAAAATACATACTTTAGCCCTGAGGTACACAGCGGCGATGAAAAGATGAAGACTGTTAACACTTAACTTTTGTCTAGGTAAAATTACATTTAATTTTTATATATCTATAATTATTCCTTGCAAGACCCTAAGGGAAGTTTCTTGAAGTCGGTGAGAGGGGGGGGGGGCTTGATCTAAGGAATTAGATTTGCTTTCTTGGATCGAACCGGAATGCCTCCCATTTCCATGCTGTATAACCCCTAAGAGGTGCCTTGATGCCGATAAGGGACTTTTGATCCAAGGAATTGAATCTATATTACATTTCCTTAGTTGGAACGGTTGCATCCCATTTCCCCACGCGCTGATGACCCAGACTGATTTAGCGCTCCCTCTATAAGTGTAGTAAAGCAGTGGTATTAAAAGATGTCTAACACTTGGGTCAACATCTGCCGTCGTTTTGCCGTAATTGTCTATTGCTTAACACGCAGCATGTGTTGTTAGTAACTGCCCTGACGTCACTCGCATAAGCAGTATCTCGCTCGTTTGTTTAAAACCGGTTGATTGCATCATTAAGGCGGCTGTGCTTATGTACCAACCGTCAAGAATATTTTAATCTGGAAGTGTTTAGCGTCAGTTTGTTGTATATGAACTGATACACATCACTAATGTATAAACGAAGAGGTACACACCTCTTTTTTTACATGAACTGGAAGCTAGATACCTCAGTATATGAATGAGGGCGATGTATTTCATATGCTGTTACTGCATTCTGACTTGAGTGAAGTTCAACTCGAGAACTGCACACCAGTCATTTTCCTTGTTCAGTTAAATTCAGATGTATTACACAGCATTTATATGCCATCTGTCAGTCAGAAACGAGGACATTTTATACTATAAAGTTAACATCAGTAAAGGTCACTTGCAGTGGCTAACGCGACGGTCTGGAGTTTTGAGACACTGATCGCGGGTTCTAACCCCGCCCGTGATATGGTTTGGTGTTTTTTTCACTTGCAGTAATTATGTCTACCTGGAGGTTATTCCGGGGATCAACGCCCCCGCGGCCCGGTCCACGACCAGGCCTCCCGGTGGATCAGGGCCTGACCAACCAGGCTGTTACTGCTGGCCGCACACAGTCCAACGTACGAACCACAGCCCGGCTGATCCGGCACTGACTTTAGTTATCTGTCCAGCTCTCTCTTGAAGGCGGCCAGGGGTTTATTGGTAATTCCCCTTATACTTAGTGGGAGGCTGTTGAACAGTCTTGGGCCCCGGACACTTATGGTGTTTTAGTGTACCAATGGCTCCCCTACTTTTAATTGGGGGTATTTTGTATCGCCTGCCCAGTCTTTTACTTTCGTAGGGAGTGATTTCTGCGTGGAGATTCGGGACCATTCCTTCTAGGATTTTCCAAGTGTAGATTATGATGTATCTATCTCTCCTGCGTTCCAACGAGTACAAGTCAAGTGCTTCCAAGCGTTCCCAGTAGTTAAGGTGCTTGACAGAACTTATACGTGCAGTAAAGGTTCTCTGTACACTCTCTAGGTCTGCAATTTCACCTGCTTTGAACGGAGATGTTAATGTACAGCAGTATTCCAGCCTAGAGAGAAGCATGGCATCTCTCGTTTTGAACGTTCTCATTATCCATCCTATCATTTTGCACTTGTGATCGTGACACTGTTGTGATCCTTGAAAGTGAGATCTTCAGAAATAACAAAAAAGGCACAATACCGTGACTGGAATGATACACAAATAACCCGCACATAATGGTCCAAGTCGGACCGAAACGTCGTCGTAAGCTTCTCTCTTTTATGTGCGGGTTATTTGTGAGATCTTCAGACATTACTACTCCCAGGTCCCTTACATTATTTTTCCGCTCTATTGTATGGCCAGAATTTGTAGTATACTCTGTTCTAGTTATTATCCCCTCCAGTTTTCCATAACGGAATAGTTGTAATTTGTCCTCATTGAACATCATATTTTCCGTTGCCCACCGGAAAACTTTGTTTATATCTTCTTGGAGGTTAACCGTGTCCTCAATAGATGACAACCTCATGCAGATAGTATCGTCTGCAAAGGATGATACGGTGCTGTGGGTTACATCTCTGTCTATGTCTGATATGAGGATGAGGAACAGGATGGGGGGGAGTACTGTGCCTTGTGGAACAGAGCTCTTCACTATGGCAGCCTCCGATTTAACTCTGTTGACCACTACTCTTTGTGTTCGATTGGTTAGGAAGTTGAAGATCCATCTCCCCACTTCGTCAGTTATTCCTTTAGCACGTATTTTGTGCGCTATTACACCATGATCGCACTTGTCAAACGCTTTTGCAAAGTCTGTGTATATTACATCTGCATTCTGATTTTCTTCCAGTGTATCCAAGGCCATATCATAGTGATACAGTAGTTGTGAGAGGCAGGATCGACCTGCCCTGAACCCATGTTACCCTGGATTGTGCAGTTTTTGGGAATCCAGGTGGTTTGCAATCCTGCTTCTTAGCACTCAAAGATTTTTATGATGTGGGACGTTAGAGCTATTGGTCTATAGTTCTTGGCTAATGCTTTGCTGCCACCTTTATGGAGTGGGGCTATATCCGTTGTTTTAAGTGACTGGAATTTCACCCATATCCAAGCTCCTCCTCCATAGTGTACTTAGGGCACGTGAGAGGGGTTTCTTGCAGTTCTTAATGAACACACGAGTCTGGGCCTGGGTCCGTTGTTTTTGTACCTTGCAATGGTTTTACACAATTGTGTATACCTCAGTATATATTTTCACTAATAATTAGTAAGATTTTAAACTTAAAATATAGTATTCGTATCTCCTACGTACGCCATAAATATTTTTGTTGAATATGACAATAAAGAATGGGAGATCAGCTTCAATTCCTTGAACGAAGAGTCCTTTACCAGCATCAAAGCACATCATTTGAAGGTTAAAGCGAGTAGAATATATCGTGGTTGGGATCACGTAGTGAGTGGGTGGAGTTGTTACTACGCGATGCTGTTGCCTGCTGTGACTGTTGTCTCCAGGTTGAACTAGTGCTTCTTCGAATGATTCTCAACCAGAGGTAAAATATAAATTTGTAAATATACCCGTATTCCTTAATCTTTTAGTGCCTTGCTCCTAGGCTTTTCGTGTAACTGTGTGCTGTAATGACGCTATCCAGAGAATATGGCATGCACGCTTAACTAGCCGCTTCGGCAGCAAAAGCTTAAGCCTTCCATGTTTCTCTTTGCTTGGTTCCTCGTCTGTTCAGTTTCTCTTCTTTTATTATTATACCCAGTGGCTCTAGTCCGTGCATACTTGGCTTTGCATTATTACTGTACTCGTTACACTGAAATGCTTTTCAAACCTTATTGTACCTGTAATGCATTTGGGGGGGGGTATCTTTGATTTAACCACTATTTTTACGCTTTTGTGTGGTTACAGGTCTGCTCTTTATGCATAAGATGCACCTGTTATAACTTCAACAAGCAATTATAGACAAGTGCAGTGTAATGAAACTTTTATTGGCGTTTCACTCGCAGCAGGCTTTATCTGTATTCAAAACGATCAAGCCCACTGCGTGGATGAAATACCCGTAAAGAATCCGCTAAACTGAATTTGTTTTCCATGGTATCAGTATTTCATACCATCATAGGTCGTTCAGTGTTGTCGCACACTCCATGTGGATGAAAGGAGTATCAAATGACATAATAGGATGTTCATGATATAAGATCAAATAACTCTTACCAATGGAATATAATTGGACAGACTTGGATTTAGGAAGGATACAAGCACTTCTTTTGGAATTGAATTTGATTAGCTGCTGAGTAGTTACCTGTTGTGATTTTTAGGCAGAGATTGCAATCTTAGCTTATATATAGAGCCAGTAACTTTCCAAACAAGCAGTGTAGTAATTCATCGATGAAATAACTGCAAATAAAACTGTGACATAACGAAATTAGGATATTAGTTGTTTCAATTTAGGTTATACAAAGATGGGTAGGATTAAGCTGAATTATACTACATAGCCTTTAGCAAGGCTAATTGAAGTTGCTGAGTAGTTCCAATGTAGAATTTATTGTCGCGAAAGCCTAGAACATAAGAACATAAGAACATAAGAACGAAGGAACACTGCAGAAGGCCTACTGGCCCATGCGAGGCAGGTCCAAGTCTCCTACCGGCTTAAGCCAATGCACCCAACCTAGTCAGGTCAGGTCACATTGACTTAAGGGAGGAACACGGCAACCGACCTGGTAGCACAAGCTATCAGGTCTAACTCACACCCACCCACATCCACTCATGTATTTATCCAACCTATTTTTAAAGCTACACAACGTTCTGGCCTCTATAACGGTACTTGGGAGTTTGTTCCACTCATCCACAACTCTATTACCAAACCAGTACTTTCCTATATCCTTCCTGAATCTGAATTTTTCCAACTTAAAACCATTGCTGCGAGTCCTGTCTAGGCTAGATATTTTCAGCACACTATTTACATCCCCTTTATTTATTCCTGTCTTCCATTTATACACCTCAATCATATCCCCCCTAATTCTACGTCTTTCTAGAGAGTGCAGATTCAGGGCCCTTAGTCTATCCTCATAGGGAAGGTTTCTGATACATGGGATCAACTTTGTCATCCTCCTTTGTACATTTTCCAGAGAATTTATATCCATTCTGTAATAAGGTGACCAAAACTGTGCAGCATAATCTAAATGAGGCCTAACCAAGGATGTATAGAGTTGAAGAACAACCTGAGGACTCCTATTATTTATGCTTCTTGATATGAAGCCAAGGATTCTATTAGCTTTATTGCGAACACTTATGCACTGTTGTCTTGGTTTCAGATTACTGCTAACCAGAACTCCTAAATCTTTTTCGCAATCCGTAATATTAAGATCTACATTATTTAGTTTATATGTGGCATGGTTATTGTCCTGTCCAACATTTAGAACTTTGCATTTGTCTATATTAAACTGCATCTGCCACTTCTCCGACCACTGCATCAGTCTATTCAAATCTTCCTGGAGTGCTCGAATGTCCTCGTCAGAATGAATTCGACGGCCTATTTTGGTGTCATCGGCAAACTTGCCGATGTCGCTCTTTATGCCCTCATCTATGTCGTTTATGTAGATTGTGAACAGCAGGGGGCCCAACACTGACCCCTGTGGAACACCGCTCGTGACACTTCCCCACTCTGATTTCTCCCCATTTATGCAAACTCTCTGCTGCCTATTTGTCAACCATGCCTCTATCCAGGAAAAAATTTCTCCTCCTATTCCATGTGCTTTAATTTTCCTCAATAGTCTCTGATGTGGGACCCTGTCAAAAGCCTTACTGAAGTCCATATACACAATATCATATTCATTACCATGATCTACCTCCTCAAATATCTTAGTGAAAAAAGTTAATAAATTCGTAAGGCAGGAACGCCCCTTTGTAAAACCATGCTGAGATTCGATGATTAATTTATGCTTTTCAAGGTGGCTACGAACTGCCTCGGCAATTATTGATTCCATAAATTTTCCCACTATGGAGGTTAGGCTTATTGGTCTATAGTTCGAAGCTAAGGACCTGTCACCTGTTTTGAAAATAGGTATCACATTTGCCATTTTCCACTTATCTGGCACCATGCCAGTTTGTAGTGATATGTTGAAAAGATTAGCCAAAGGTGTGCTAAGCTCCTCTTTACATTCCTTTAGAACCCTTGCATACAGTTCATCAGGGCCTGGGGATTTGTTAGGTTTTAATTTATCTATTTGCCTAAGGACCATGTCACTTGTGACCCTAATAGTGCACAGTTTATTATCGTCCTGTTCTACATAATTTATCATTACTGGAATATCGCTGGTATCCTCCTGTGTAAAAACTGAGAGGAAGTATGTGTTAAAAATTCTACACATTTCCTTATCACTGTCAGTGAGCTGACCCGAGGAACTTTTGAGTGGGCCTATCTTGTCCCTGATCTTACTTCTGTATACCTGAAAGAATCCTTTTGGGTTAGTCTTCGATTCTCTTGCAACTTTAACCTCATAATCTCTTTTTGCTTTTCTAATTCCCTTTTTTATTTCTCTCTTTAACTGAATATATCGATTTCTCAATTGCCCCTCTCCTCTTTTGATTTGCCTATATATGCCTCTCTTTTGACCAATCAGATATTTTAATCTATTGTTCATCCATTTAGGATCATTTTTGTTTGATCTGATTTCCCTATTTGGAACATAATTTGACTGAGCAGCTAGAACTATGCCCTGGAAAGCATCATATCGGCAACCATCACCACCTACCTGACCCTTAGTCAGGTCATTCCAGTTCAGCCCACCTAAGTAATTTTTCAGTCCTATGAAATCAGCCAAGCGAAAGTCAGGGACGGAGACTTGATTGCCATTATTAGGGGAATTCCATGATATATTAAAACTGAGTGATTTGTGATCACTTTCCCCAAGCTCATCATTAACCTCAAGATTATTAATTAGTGTTTCCCTACTGGCAAGAACCAAGTCAAGGAGGTTATTTCCCCTAGTTGGCTCTGTCACAAACTGTTTTAAAAAACAATCCTGGATCGTATCAAGAAAGTCACCTGACTCTAAATTTCCTGTCAAATTGCTCCAGTCAATCTGTCTATAGTTGAAATCTCCCATTAGCACAACATTTTCGTATGTAGATGCCTTACGAATTTCGTCCCATAGAAGTTTACTGCACTCCCTATCAAGATTTGGGGCCCTGTAAATCACACCCAAAATTAGTTTTTCTCGGCCCTCGAGAAGCTGTAACCAAACAGATTCAGTGGCTGACGCTTCTAATTTAATATCTTGTCTAACACAACAATTTAAATTGTCTCTGACATACATCGCTACTCCACCACCTTTCCTGTTGACCCTGTCAGTGTGGAATAATTTATAACCTTGTATGTGACATTCAGAGGGCATCTCTCTATCTTTCAGATTGAGCCAGGTCTCTGTTATAGCAATAATATCTATGTTTCCTGCACTTGCAATTAATCTTAGCTCATCTATCTTATTTCTTACACTCCTGCTATTAGTATAGTAAACCTTAAGGGAGCTAGTCCCTTGCTGCCCTCTGCTGTCCCCCTTTGTTTGCTGACCTGATCTATTGTCTTTATTTATAACTTCATGCTGAATGCCTTTTATACATTTACTGTTTCCAACCCAAGTGTTGCAACCTGCTTGTTTCCCACACACACCCATACCTCTATCTTCCATCAGTTTAAAATCATAGGCATTTCACCAATGGCCTTCTCAATCGAGTCTGCAAGTGCTACCACCCCAGCCCCAGAGAGATGTACCCCATCCCTTGCATACATATCATGTTTGCCATAAAAGTTGTTCCAGTTGTCAATGAATGGGATTGCAAGTTCCTTGCAGTATCTGTCTAGCCAGCAATTTACACCAATTGCCCTAGACAACCATTCATTTCCTACTCCCCTTCTAGGCAAGATGCTACATATGATTGGGATCCCTCCCTTAGACTTAATGAAATCTATAGCTGACCTGTACTTATCTAGCAGCTCTTCTCTCCTACCCTTCCCAATATCATTTCCACCAGCACTGAGACAGATAATGGGCTTGCTCCCATTACCTGACATGATATTATCCAGCCTGTTGACAATGTCCCCAACACCAGCTCCAGGGAAGCACACTCTATCTCTCATCTTCTTATTCCTATTACAAAAAGCACGGTCAATGTATCTTACCTGAGAGTCACCAACCACAAGAATGCGCTTACCTCCATTAGCAGGGGCAGTAGTACCCTTACCTTCACTGGCCACTGAAGTACATTCATCCTGAAGAACAGAGAAGCGATTTCCTACCTTCAGATCTTCACTCTTAACTTTCCTTACTCTGATGCGCCTTCCATTACTGTGAACTACTCGCCACTTGTAGCAGGTGCTGGGCTGCACCTCACTGCTGGTAGCCGTTGCTGCCTCCCCAACTACAGCCTCCTCACAGCGAGAGACAGACTGCACCTCGCTGCTAGAAGCCTCATTCCCCACAACTCCAGCCACCTCACACTCACTCCCAGACCCATTGAGGTGGACCTTCAGCCTCCTAATCTCCTCCTGGAGAAGCAAGACCTCCTCCTTCAACTCTCCAACCTCAATTTTTAAAACACTGCAGAAGCAAGCTACCCAAGATTCGTTTAACTAAGGCTCCCAGAGCAGCTAGCTAGCTTTGTCCCAGCGGCTGTGTTGCAGCTCTGAGGGGCAATGCCTGGTCCAAGGTCGGGCTCTGGGAGTGGAAAAATTATCTGAACTCATCAAAGGCATCTTGGGTACGCACCTCCGTTTTGATGAGATGGATGATATATTTGAAATTTAATTGTTGACGAACCGATGCATTCCTCAAACCTTTTATTTTATATTCCAAACATCTTTGTACTATTAATGCTGTATAGCCCTTGTGGCTTAGCGCTTCTTTTTGATTATAATAATAATAATAATTTGTACTATTAATGTAGCCTCTACATTTTGTGTACCATATTACATAAAATATATACATTTATAAAGGATGGGGTGGTAGAAGTAGAATATCCAAAAGCCTGAGGAGAAAACCCAGTATGTTCCTTGAAGCCTTGTCATCCACCACGAGGCTACGGATCCCCACAGTTGTACTGGAAGTATCCCTTCATATTTATGTACCATATTCATAAAAAATTTGAATTTTTTTAAAGATTTATGTTAAGTGCAGTTTGATTTATATAAATGATCGACTGTCTTAAACGCTTCAGGTTAGGTAAAGTTTCTCATGAAACAGGTCAAGTGCTTCCTGATGCAGGTCTTGGTCATATGATGACCCGCAGCTGGAACTTTCGGTCATCTGTCCAGGGCCTTCCGCTGGCTCCACCCCTTTAAAAGTTAGGGTCACAGTAAACGCATCACCAAAACAAATAGTAAGTTTTAAACATCAAGGTTCGAGATACGTGGGTGAAAGTAATATATGGTGTCAGTAACTGTTGTGTTTGGGTCAGCTTCCTTAGATACGTATTGTTATAAAATACCGGCAAAATAAGAAACACGTGCAGTTATAAGGATGTTTTATTGATAACGTTGTGCCCACAGTGGGCTTTATCAAGTCACAAACATGTCTGATACTCAGGTGTTCCACTTGCTTGTTATTCATCATATGTTACGAGTTGATAAAATTAAAATGTTATTACAGCTTAAGCGTAGCCGCGCTTAATGTCCTTTCCCCGTGACCAGTAAGCCTACAGCAATACCTTGATGCTGAAGGGATCTTGATCCAAGGAGTTGTTGCTCCCTTCCCCTGGATTAAGTCTGATTTCCCATTCCCCAGGAGCTGTATAATCCCTAATCATTGATGCAAGTGAGGGACTCCTTAAGAAATTGGACCTGATCTTCCTTTGGATTGAACTGATTGCTTCTTAGGTCTGTATGACCTTTGTGAGTTTATCGTTTAGTTTTGATTGTAATATTTTCCTTGGCGCTGCATAACTTCTACGGATTTAGTTCTCCCCAGTGACTATAATAATAATTACCCCAACGGGTTTAAGGCTCCCACATGAATCGACTAATATTAGGTGTAAATAAAAAGCCTGAAAATTGATCAATTAATTAAAATAATACTGATTTGATTCTCCCAAGAATAAATTAGTGGTTAAGAGAGATGCAGTTATGTATCTGTAGTTGGTTCAGAGAGCCAGTGTCCCCGCGGCTCAGACCAGCCGGGCTGATGCAGCATGCTGTTGGTGGTCGTATCAAGTGATTTGGCGGCCCATACTAGGCAGGTCTTTCTCAAAACCAACCATTCCCACTCGCCCACTTGTCCAGTCTTTAGCCATAACTTCCCAACAATTTGCTTCAAGGCCTTGGGAACTAATCAAAAGTTTCTTGACACCTGGGAGTTTGTTGGCAATTCCCTTTATGCATGGACGGTAGGGTGTTGAAGATCGTGGTTTAACACGTAATTTGTTTATGTTCGAAAAGTCTTGGTCACCATACACTTACTGAGTTTTCTCTATATTCATCGCACCTCTGCTTTTCATTGGAGGTATCTTACACAGTCTATTAAGCCTCTTTCATATGGAGTGATTTCGGTGTGCAGATTTGGGACCAGTATCTCCGGAATATTCCAGGTGGAACTTTATTGATGTTTTACCCACCAGGAGCTTTACCGACGTTTTGCCCACTACGGGTTTCATCATTTGTATCTCATGAATATTGTTTACCAAACGAATATTTGCGTAATTCATAATAGTTACCTTGATGTATACAATATTTCCGTGGGTCCTCATGGAAAGGTACCCCCAGCACAACCCACGAGCCCACCTCATGATAGGTGGGTCATACGAGCCCTCCACCCACTTCAGTTCACGCGCCCACCTCATGATAGAGGTATGATCTCGTCTTTTACACCCACCTACCTCGCCCAGACACTAACTGTTGTTCCCATCCTCTAACACTCGTGCGGAGTGGAACACCTGCGCGTGCTCCAGGTGTTCCACAGCCTGAATGCCTTGCACCCCATTCCTCCCACAGGCGCTGTACAATCCCTGCGGGTTTAGCGCTCCCCATAATAATTTAAAAAACTGCACTTCCACGTTGGCCATGAACTCTGCTGCTTGCTTTGTATATTGTAGCTGTTTGTTGTGTCAGAGTTAGACCCTGGGTGCTAGTTGTGATTCACTGCTCATCATTTGCTTAGCTTCGTGTTCTTGTTCCCTACGCTTCGTGTCTCAGCTCACTCATGTTAAGGCTCCCTTACTCGTTCAAAAACTATGAATAATAAAAACAAATTTTCATGATAAAACATCTAGAAACTCCTAAGGGTGTTAGTAAACTTATTACTAATAAAATCAAAGTAATTTTTAGTTAGATAAACCACGGAACGGGTGGGATTTGAATACATTCCGTGTTTGAGACTACTTGCGAAGCGCAAGTAGTCTCAACATAGACGGAGTAAATCAGACAATGATTAATTGCATATAAAAATTACAATAACGGAAACCTGGTTTAATGTTGAATGTCATGTACAGCAGTATAAGTTATTCCACAGTGATAGTCAGCAGGTAAAGGGAGAGTTGTGCGCTATGCCAGAGATCAATGACATTGTTGATCCAAATATACAGACAGAAGAAACAAACAGGATTTGCTTACTTGGGGTTACCTGCAGGACCTGACAGTTAAATTTTTGTAAACTGAAGTGTACAGACACTAAAAGTTGAGAGAAACCATGGTCGACATACTTCTTGGGGGACGAAATTGTTGAGGCTAATAATTAGACATGAAAATTTGGGGCTTTCCAATTTCAGCCTATTTGATTGTAGTACTCTAACAGGGATTGGGTTTAGCATTTAGTTTTGTAATAGTAATAATCTGACAGGGATTTTGGCACAGTAGTCCTCTTGGTTTTTTGTTCATCGGGAAAGTTCCCTAGTGCGGGTCTTCATTGATTGATTCGTCAGGAACTGTGTCCTAACACGGATATTGATCCTAAGAGGGTTAGCACATTACCACGACATTTGTCACCCGCTCTGGGGAGATTAGTTCCGTAAGAACAAGAGGTGATTCGAAGTCATTCACTGCTGTAGGACTTACGTTTCGGGGAGCGAGAATAAACTTCCCTTTTAGATTTGGTGACCGATATCTTCATTCCGCATTTCCTCTCGATGTGCATTGTAGCAGCATAGTGAATGTGATGGTGTCCTTCGTTGGTTAACCTGAATTTGTGGGCTGGTGATGGTTTGGTTTGTCCGATCTGAGGCAAAGAAATACTGTCTCCTTATGGGTTTCTAGAAGGGATCGTACTTTCTGCCACCCTGCCTCATTCTGTATTTCTGTAGCTGGGTTGGACGAATCTTGAGCTGTCCCTATTTCACCGTTCTCACTGGTCAGGATGATCTCGCTTGTCTCGTGAGTCCAGGGAGTGGTCTGGTAGCTTCTTCGCGTCATATATCCTTATCAGTCCTAGGTTGTGTCATTATACAAATATATACAAATACAAGTTTATTTCAATGTTTATAGAGAAATGGGTGATACTGGAGGTCATGTTGATAGCCCATGGTTATGCAGAGTATTTTGGGCAAGCTTAACCCTGACTCATGATCGAAAATATTTTGGGTTATAATCTAGTATTAAATGACATAGATTTTTTTTTTTTGGCACTGGATGACATTCAAGAATTCAGAGTTCATCCTTGTGGTACATCCTCGTGTCTTCTCAAAAGAAGTCATGTGCAACAGCCGGTCCTAATAAGACATTAAAGCTCGTAATAGCTCTTTGGAGGAGTTGTAAATGGATGGTTCCGTTGGCACTACGGCTGAGGCAAGGACGATTAAGGCTAATCAATCATTGGTGATTTCGGCCCTATGACTAGGGGGTAATTGGAAGGAAAAGGGGGTGGTGCGACAGGTCGCAGCTAACGGTCCTGTCCCCTGGATGTGATACAGAAGCAGTGTAGCCATCTGCTACAAGGCAGAAGGCACAAGTGTGCGACGTTGTTGAATTCCAGTTCCAACAAAAACTCGCCTCCATTAGGGGCCACTCTGACTTTGCGCCTCCCCCGAAGGTCGGAGATTGTTGGTCTAGTCACCACCTGCATCTAACACTGCGATCCAAGCTGAATTGTTAAGACTCGTTAAACATTTCTTGGGTAAAAAGATGAGCAGAAGGGAAAATTTGTCACCTCTCTAATTTTTTAAATTGGCAGAAGTCAAATAATGGGTGGGGAAAGCTAAACATGAACGATAAAACAAAAATTAATCGAAGGCAAATCGTAAAAATTTTCTCTAGGTATACAGGACCGAGCCAGAAAAAAATCAGTTAAAATTTAATCAGGCTTACTAGATATGAGAAAAAAATTTGTTCCACTGAGATTAGGTTAGACATTGCATAAATTTACTTGTGTAAATTATGTAGCAGTGCATAAACATTCTCCATAAAATTAATAAATTTCATTGATCCATATCAATATGAAAAATAAAGTTCCTCTGTATTCTGTACCTCGTGATATGGTGGGTCTGTACGTCGTAGGGTGGTGCTTGTATCTCGTGGTGTGAATGGACTGCACCATGTCGCATCCTTTCTTGTTAGTCACCAAGATGTGAGTCATGTAATCTTGATCAATATTCTCCCAGCTGTTCTTGGTTGTCCCCCTTCCATTCCCGGCGGTCGGGTACTAAGGGATGGGGGAATGGAGTTGGTGTGGTGTGAATGGTGTTCGTCTTGTTAGTGGCGGTGTTGGTATTGCTCCTGGTGTTCTTGATGGTGTTGAATTTGGTGCAATTCATGGAGGAATGCATAACAGCTGATGGCATAATGTTCACGAGAAATGTACAAACCGTCTGCCAGTCTTGTGGTATAATAGCTTGTTTTCTTACTGTCCAAGAATTTAATGCAGTTGGGATTTAACTAGTCCCAAAGTGTGGGTAATAAGGGTAACATATTACTTGTTATTTATATTTCTTGATATAAATCAGAGTCCAGAAGTGGTATGGCGTCATTAACAAGTTGATGGTAAGACGTGTATCCACTGATGGGGACATTTATTTAGAAGTTATATAAGTGGTTTTTTCAGTCCAAATACAGAGACAACAAAGACCAAATATATATATATATATATAATATATATATATATATATATATATATATATATATATATATATATATATATATATATATATATATATATATATATATATGAGGAGTCAGGTGGCAAGCTGCGAGAGGGTGGTAGTAGCAGTACAGCTGAGGTACTACTAACTTTAACACAGAGCAGCAAAGGGGGACACATCACAAAGATCAGTAAAGCTAAACTAAAAATTCCCGAAAACGATTTGCACAGCCACAGACGCCTGGAAGCAACAATGATAGATAGCAACAAAACACCATTGCCCACAGAAGTCAAGGAGCTATAGAATATCAAGAAGCGTGGCCAAACATTGCTGTACCACGGACACTCAGATCTGTTCACCTACTCATAGTTACATTGTTCCAACTATTTTACCCAATGTTACCTTCAGTATGATACGCTGCTAACACGTCCTTTTCCAACCCAGTTCATCTCGCCTCAGCTGTACTGCTGCTGCCTCTCTCAGCTTGCCACCAGAGTCTTGTGTCTATATATGCTCGTTTCGTTGCTGTCTGCATTAGGACTGAAGAAGCCACTTGTGGAACGTCTCTGTTTACCTACAGTCGAAAGGTTATTTTGCAGGTCTGTATATCATTAATATGACCTCACTTAGATTATACAGCTGTTTTGGTCTCCATACTACAGAATAGCTGTAAATGCATTGGATAACATACAGAAAAGGATGGCGAAATTAATCCACCGTATAAAGAATCATTCGAGGGTAGATTGAGAGCCCTGAACTTTCGCTCTCTAGAGAGACGTAGTGAGGTGAAATATTGAGGTATGTAAGTGGAGGACAGTCATAAACAAAGGCGATATATATATTGTATTGAGATTATTGACTCAAGGAATAACTCGAAATAACTGATTTAAATTAGATCAATTAGATTTAGAAATGATGTAGAAAAGTACTGGTTTGAGAATAGTTGTCGATTTGCGGAACACACTGGCAGGTAGGCTCATAAAAATTAAATCTTGGTTTGAAATATCTTGATATAATTATACTTTTGATGAACAACAGTGCCTGCACTCTGAAAGAGGTGAAGGGAACAGTACAGTTCGGCACTACATTGGAATTTTGTCTTCGCTTTTCCAAAACTGCTATTGAATGAATGATTCCATTTTTTGGGGGTCAACTTACCTCTGTGGAAGACGGTCGATGTGTAAAAAAAAAAAAAAAAGCTGGACCCTCACCCTGTAGTATTAATTTTAAAGTGAGGCGGATGGTGAAATCTATTCGAAAAACAAGATCACTTGCTCAGTTGTCATTCAGGTTAAGCATAAACTTTCCTTTCATATCCATATATGATTGCAATGATATATAATACCCGCAAATAGATAAGACACATGTGCAACAGTTAGATATCTTTATTCCCAAGCGTTTCGCCTACACAGTAGGCCTCTTCAGTCGAATGCAGAGGTGGCGAATATGGAGACGGCAGAAACAGTAGAGAGGTAAAGATGATGTGATCAGTCCATCAACCTTGAAAGTAGTTGGGGTAGTCAGTTACTCAGCCTGTAGGTTCGACATGTACGTTCAGAGATGCTCTTCTGTATACCACTATTGTAACAGTCGCCTTCCTATCAGCATGAATGTCTGACCATTCTCCTCTGACACTTTTCATTAACAAAACGCGTTTGCCTACAGAACTGCCGCTTACTGGAGTTTTTTTTTTCACACAATCCTCTGTAAACTCGAAGAGACTGTGTGTGAAAATCAAAGATCAGCAGTTGCTGAGATACTCAAATCACCAACAATCATTCCATGGTCAAAGTCATTCAGATCACATTTCTTCCACATTCTAATGTTTTGTATAAATACCTGAACCTCTTGACCATGAAGCTTTATTTTCTTATTACTGCACCCTGACAGTAATAAGAAAATAAAGCTTCAGCTTCGGACGAGTTATACTGATGAAATTATGCAGTAAAACAGAACTCGACCAATTTTCTTTTATTTTGTGTTCATGGTCATGAAAGGCAAGCGAGACGCATGCAACACCTGGATATCTTTAGTGAGTAACTTCTTTTTGTCTGCACAATAGGCTTTGTCAGTCTAATACAGAAACACTAGGAGGGTGAATTTAATAATTGTGATCCAAGGATACTTATTTTGTTGACAGTGTGCGTACTCTATATATATCTCAGCCCCCGCTTGGGAAGTTGCTGATCTAAGGCGTGTTTTCGAGAGCACCTCACAATTTTAATTTAATAATAAATTGATTTTCTTCAGTATACAGGTAATGTAGTTTATTTGCAGTAAAATATTGTTAGGCTCGAAAGCCACTAGCATGCGGTGCATTTTGCAAATTAAGCCTACCTTCCGACTATTGTAGGTACATCATTTCTTGACACACCATAAAACTGCTGAAAAAAATCTTGCTAAATTTTAATATTAATATTTTTTATTGATGGTAAATAGCCTCACCTCCGTGGTGGTATCCGTCATCTCACTGAGCATATCTAATGCTGCTTCCCCACTTCCACTCACTTGGGTGCTCATGTAACCAGTTGACCTTGACTGGGACTAGTACCCTCCATGCATTGTCACTATCACAGCCTACACACGTTCCAAATCACTGATCATCTCTATCGTTTCTCCTCTCTTCCTTCCTCTTCTTTTCTTTTTCGTGTTGTAGTTACTTCCACATTCACTATATAACCTAGTGGGATGTAAACAGTTTTGGATTTCAGCTTATAGTAGTAAAATATAACATGGGGGGGGGGGGGGAGGGGGAGAAAAGGTATGGGAAATGACTAAATAAAGGTAATCTACCTTTATCTTTTTTTGTATATCACCTTTTATATATAATTTGCTTTAACAGCTGGTTCAGTTCTGAGTTATTCCTTTCTGCAGTAGCTTCAAAAAAGTTTCTCCCTCATTATATTGGTGTACTAATTTCTGGCTTGTTTAAGTCTGAGTTGTTTGGTTGGCTTACTGTACCGAGTGTATTCTTTCATGGATCTCCATCACCTGTCGTTGAACCTTTCTCTTTTGTTTAATCCGTTTACGAGATGAACTATTTATTATATTGTATTACCTAGCCTTGCTTATCTTGTTTTCTTCGCTCCTCCGTATTTCCACTTTCCTGGATTTCCCTTTTTTATTCTTTCCCGTTTGTTATATTCATACGTCAGAAAACGCCTCAGACCTCACTGAAAAACGATTCAGGCCGCACTGAAAGGTCGAAATATTCAATAAAAAGAGATAAATAGTTTGGGAACATTTCTGGGTCATGTTGCTACAGGAGTTACATGCCTCCATTTCACTGTCCGTGTTCCTCTGCTCCAGTAAGTGGGTGTTACCTCTGGATGATGGCGCTGTATAACCAAAATAAAGCCTCTGTGGTGTGTGCTGGAGATATGTGGGTGTGCGTGTGTAAGAGTGCGTGTGTTATGTATGATAGAAAACAGGTGTTGACTACACATACGTATATTGGCCACTGATTCCTGATAGTAAACGATCTTTACATACTACATCGTCCTGCAGTGCGTGAGCGGCTGTCCTAACATGTCAGATGATGTCTTGATTATTTCTGGGGAAGCATAATAATTTAACAAATTAACACTTATCTGGATGTCACGCGACGAACTTGAGCGAATCATAGTGTATTGGGTAGACAACTGTCAGCGAATGTGTTTGAACTTATAACTGGGTCAGTGACTGATGGATTTGCCAGTACACGGGGAAATGAGGTGGCAACATTACTCGTTATAACAGTCTCTCTCTCTCTCTCATATGTGTATATATATATATATATATATATATATATATATATATATATATATATATATATATATATATATATATATATATATATATATATATATATATATATATAATTTCTTAAAAACTCTATAGAAAGTGAAATCTAAAATGAGTTAAGTTGAAGGATAAAAAGTTTCTTGGTAAATCTCGTATCTACACTTATGTATTATTTTATTTTTCTCATAGAGCCTGTTCTACGTGGAACATGCAAATTTCTATGTTGTTTAGCTGATGTACTCTTCATTCTCCTAGGTTCAGGTTCAGTCTCTTCTTAATTCTTTCCAATGCGTTTTTACACGTGTTAATGGTGTTGTTCCCTTCTGTACCATGCCAGGATGTGTTAGGTCAGTAAAATCCATTCTAGTTTTTAGAGTGCTTGCTTTACCGCCGGGAATATAAATATTTAATCCAGTATGAAATTCACTGTAGAAATCTATCGTAGCATGACAGTGGATGAGAAATGGGTAAGGACAAGTTTTATTAATGGGGAAGCACTTCTCTTGTTGATAAGTGATAAAACTCTGCCCTGTCATCCAAGAAAGATGAGTTTTCTGTGTATTTTAGAATTAGTCAGCACTTATGATGCAATCTTTGAGAAACCCACAAAAAGAAGTGAATTAATTCAAGATTTACTTCTCTAGAAAAAAACTGAAATATAGTTAGGTAATTTTTGTTTATTTATTAACGGAACAAGTATAATAACCTATCTTGAGGTTGTTAAGATTTACTTAAATTAGGTCAGTTTAGTTTTTTGTTAAAAATTTGTAAAATTCGTTATTTTCTTTGTGCGAGAATGGTGAGGGTTGATGGGGGGGGGGGGGGGTAGAGGGTGAGGTAGTCTTTGTGATTAATCTATTGTGTAACAGGTTGATTCATTAACCAGTATGACGATAAAAAGCTAGCAGGCAAGTAAGCAAGCAAGCAGGCATTGTTTTTCAGTTCTTCCAGTCTTTTGAATCCCTGCTATCGCTCAGGTTCCAGAAACAAAGAAAAATGATGCACAGAAAATAGCTCCTGGAACACTACAATAACAGCAGCCACAGTGTTATGATCGGCGTAGCTCAGTGATGCCTCGAGCATTCAGAGTGACGCAGCAGCTGACAGGTGTCACTTGGATTGTTGCCTCCAGCCTTCCTAGTGAGGCAACACGCCACACTATACTGGAGGTGACGTTGCTGGGAAAGAGGGAGAGAAGTTTAGTGCTTCATGAATAATGTTTTTCGTTGAGGGTGCAAGAAATACAAATTTTCTTGAAATTTTTGAAGAACATTTAAATAAAGTGAAGTCATTTAAAATCTTACAAGATTACGAAGTTTCTCTATCTGTCTTTTCCTTTCTCCTTTTCACTCGCGCAGACACACACACACAGACACCCAAATACACGACAGGCCAAGTGTGTATCGACAAGTGCCTTTTATAACTGGTATCTAACACACGTAGGATGGGTTACAGTATTGAAATGTGTCAATCTAAGCTGAGGATATGAGTATTTTATTACAGGTTCAGCAGCTACGGCAGCTTCAAAGAAAAGGGAGAGGAAAAACTGTAGAGGCGGATTGAAGGGGTGGATAGAGGGGATCAGAGGGAGAGGAGGTTGAACCCCAAGTTAGGTTAGGTAAGGTTGTCAGGAAACAGGACAAATGTTTCCTTACGCGGGTCTTAGTGATATGATGACCTGCAGCTGGAGGAGCTTTTGGTCATCTGACCAAGGCCTTCTGCTAGCTTACCGGTCCACCGTTTTAAAAATTATGGATATAATTGTAAGTAGGCTGAGCCCCCATCTATATATTCAGTGAGGTATTTTTTTCATGACATTTAGACTGATTTTTGCTGAATTACCTGGAAAGATATTGCGATATCGACAGTATGTATATTATGTCCTTTCGTTGAATTGTTGCAACAGTGAATTTGTCCATAACACAACCCGCACATAGCAGGACGAAGCTTATGATGTTTCGGTCCGACTTGGACCATTTACAAGTCACACTGACTCACGAAGGTGTGGGAGCCAAGGAAGGGACAAAGAGAAGTAGAAAGATGAAGTGGAGAAGTATTGGTAGAGGTGATGGAAGTAGCAGTATTATAATTATTATTAAAACCAAGTGCTAAACCACCGGGGTCATACAGCGCTGCCGGAAGTAGTGGTAGTAAGTAGGGGAACTGGTGGTAGTAAGTAGGGGAACTGGTGGTAGTAAGTAGGGGAACTGGTGGTAGTAAGTAGGGGAACTGGTGGTAGTAAGTAGGGGAACTGGTGGTAGTAAGTAGGGGAACTGGTGGTAGTAAGTAGGGGAACTGGTGGTAGTAAGTAGGGGAATTGGTGGTAGTAAGTAGGGGAACTGGTGGTAGTAAGTAGGGGAATTGGTGGTAGTAAGTAGGGGAACTGGTGGTAGTAAGTAGGGGAACTGGTGGTAGTAAGTAGGAATATTGGTGGTAGTAAGTAGGGGAACTGGTGGTAGTAAGTAGGGGAACTGGTGGTAGTAAGTAGGGGAACTGGTGGTAGTAAGTAGGGGAACTGGTGGTAGTAAGTAGGGGAACTGGTGGTAGTAAGTAGGGGAACTGGTGGTAGTAAGTAGGAATATTGGTGGTAGTAAGTAGGGGAACTGGTGGTAGCAAGTAGGGGAACTGGTGGTAGTAAGTAGGGGAATTGGTGGTAGTAAGTAGGAATATTGGTGGTAGTAAGTAGGGGAACTGGTGGTAGCAAGTAGGGGAACTGGTGGTAGTAAGTAGGAATATTGGTGGTAGTAAGTAGGGGAACTGGTGGTAGCAAGTAGGGGAACTGGTGGTAGTAAGTAGGAATATTGGTGGTAGTAAGTAGGGGAACTGGTGGTAGCAAGTAGGGGAACTGGTGGTAGTAAGTAGGAATATTGGTGGTAGTAAGTAGGGGAACTGGTGGTAGCAAGTAGGGGAACTGGTGGTAGTAAGTAGGAATATTGGTGGTAGTAAGTAGGGGAACTGGTGGTAGCAAGTAGGGGAACTGGTGGTAGTAAGTAGGAATATTGGTGGTAGTAAGTAGGGGAACTGGTGGTAGCAAGTAGGGGAACTGGTGGTAGTAAGTAGGAATATTGGTGGTAGTAAGTAGGGGAACTGGTGGTAGTAAGTAGGGGAACTGGTGGTAGTAAGTAGGAATATTGGTGGTAGTAAGTAGGGGAACTGGTGGTAGTAAGTAGGGGAACTGGTGGTAGTAAGTAGGAATATTGGTGGTAGTAAGTAGGGGAACTGGTGGTAGCAAGTAGGGGAACTGGTGGTAGTAAGTAGGGGAATTGGTGGTAGTAAGTAGGAATATTGGTGGTAGTAAGTAGGGGAACTGGTGGTAGCAAGTAGGGGAACTGGTGGTAGTAAGTAGGAATATTGGTGGTAGTAAGTAGGGGAACTGGTGGTAGTAAGTAGGGGAACTGGTGGTAGTAAGTAGGAATATTGGTGGTAGTAAGTAGGGGAACTGGTGGTAGTAAGTAGGGGAACTGGTGGTAGTAAGTAGGGGAACTGGTGGTAGTAAGTAGGAATATTGGTGGTAGTAAGTAGGGGAACTGGTGGTAGTAAGTAGGGGAACTGGTGGTAGTAAGTAGGAATATTGGTGGTAGTAAGTAGGAATATTGGTGGTAGTAAGTAGGGGAACTGGTGGTAGTAAGTAGGGGAACTGGTGGTAGTAAGTAGGGGAACTGGTGGTAGTAAGTAGGAATATTGGTGGTAGTAAGTAGGGGAACTGGTGGTAGCAAGTAGGGGAACTGGTGGTAGTAAGTAGGGGAATTGGTGGTAGTAAGTAGGAATATTGGTGGTAGTAAGTAGGGGAACTGGTGGTAGCAAGTAGGGGAACTGGTGGTAGTAAGTAGGGGAACTGGTGGTAGCAAGTAGGGGAACTGGTGGTAGTAAGTAGGAATATTGGTGGTAGTAAGTAGGGGAACTGGTGGTAGCAAGTAGGGGAACTGGTGGTAGTAAGTAGGAATATTGGTGGTAGTAAGTAGGGGAACTGGTGGTAGTAAGTAGGAATATTGGTGGTAGTAAGTAGGGGAACTGGTGGTAGTAAGTAGGGGAATTGGTGGTAGTAAGTAGGAATATTGGTGGTAGTAAGTAGGAATATTGGTGGTAGTAAGTAGGAATATTGGTGGTAGTAAGTAGGGGGATTAGTGGCAACGACACAAGAAACAGAAAGGGAGTGAAGCCAGGCTATAGTATTGTGCCTTTGGGTTTTTTAATTTATCTCCAGCTTGCATGGTAAAATAAATCTCACCGAATAAGCCAAATCGGCAAGTTTTCTAACGTACGACACGTACACCACATAAGATACTGATTCTCCCCTGACCTCGCTTAAATAACCTGATTTGACCTTAACTGTCTGAGCCTACTGACAAAATGCAATTCTCCAACACGAGTTGAAATTGAAGCAAGAAATAAGGAATAGAGAAATATAAAATAAAGGAGGGTCGACATAGTAAATGTCAAGGTGTCACAGAGACATTGGAAATCTTTTTACTTTCTTGGTCCAATACCCGAAAGAGCATTGAGGCGCTTCATAATGCAACAAATTCTTTCTTAGCAGCAAGACAATGTGTGTGTGTGTGTGTGTGTGTGTGTGTGTGTGTATTCATCTATTTGTGGTTGCAGGGGTCAAGTCATAGCTCCTGGCCCCGCCTCTTCACTGATCGCTACTAGGTCCTCTCTCCCCCTGTTCCATGAGCTTTATCATACCTTGTCTTAAAACTATGTATGGTTCCTGCCTCCACTACATCACTTGCCAGACTATTCCACTTCCTGACAACTCTGACTAAAGAAATACTTCCTAACATCTCTCTGACTCATCTGAGTCTTCGACTTCTAATTGTGGCCCCTTGTTTCTGTGTCCTATCTATGGAACATCCGGCCTCAGACCACCTTGTCAAGTCCTCGCAGTACTTTGTATGTCATTATCATGTCTTCCCTAACCCTCCTGTCCTCCAGTGTCGTCAATTATTCATTGACACCTACAGTAGTTCGGTATAACAAAGAGAATATTGTGTTTAAACTGGGAAAACTGAAAGTGAAAATCAATGAGCAGGCGTCACAGTGTGGCAAGGCAAGCAGGCGCTAAATTACTTGCTCTCTTTTATGTGTCAGCTACTGAGGCTTCATTGCCAGGCGACACGTAACACGCACACACACACACACACACACACACACACACACACACACACACACACACACACACACACACACACACACACACACACACACACACACACACACACAACTAGGTTAGCAACTCAGATGAGTCATAGGGATGTTAGGAAGTATTTCTTTGGCCTTAGAGTTGTCAGGAAGTGGAACAATCTGGAGAGTGAGTAGTGGAGGCAGGATCCAGACATAGCTTCAAGATGAGGTATGATAAGGCTCTTGGAGCCGGGAGTGGACCTAGTAGCAACTAGCGAAGAGGCTGGGCCAGGAGGTGTGAATTGGCCCCTGCAACCACAATTAGGTGAGTACACACACACACACACACACACACACACACACACACACACACACACACACACACACACACACACACACACACACACACACAAACGTGTGTACTCACCAGTGTCGATGAATTAGACACACGTGTCTAATACATCTACACTGGAATAGTGTGTAAATTCCGACAACGTTTTGCTCACACAGTGAATTTTATCAGATTAGTGGAGAATGCATCAAAACATCCTCTCCGTGCTTCACTTTTCGTTTTACGTCATAAACAACTACAGGAAAACAACACTTAAAATAATGACTGTTCCTAAAATAGAGAGAAATTAACACGTACATCATTTTTTCCCCACCTGTAGTGTTGCTACCAGCCTCGCCAACACGATGTCCAGAAGCAACAACATCAGCAATCATCAGTTACACTACCTTCAAGGACCTTACTAGAGTCAGTCACTATGATGTAGAAAAAAGTGCTAGTATGCATCATTCCTTCCAGTAGATGTGACGAAAGTTACACAGCAGAAACTTCTCGGAACATTACCAAGAAAATCAAAGAACACTAGTACGCATAAAACAAAATTCATAGTATGTTGCAGTAAACAGGCGATATCACAATATGCAAAATAACTTCTGTGAAAAATAGAGAACTTCCAAGTGCTTTCCTGAATTCTCACATATTCAAGAGCCTTTGAAGTTCTACATTTTTTTCATAGTGTTTGTTTTGCATATTGTGATATCGCTGAACTAGTTAGCAAAGAACGAAACAAGAATTCATGTTTAGAATCTGCCCTTTATAGCACATCTAACGCTCCAGTTAAGTGGACACATACGCAACGTCCTTCTGATTATTTTATTTAGGCTACACACCCCTCAAAGGAGGTTCCTTGATGCTGGCGAGGGGCTCTTCATCTAGGGAATTGAATCTGCTCTAGTTCCCTGAATTGAGCCTGAATGCCTTCCATCCCTCTTCACTCTCAGGCGCTGTATAATCCCTACGGGTTTAGCACTCCCCATGATAATTAAGCTACACTTAGCGTGCCAGGAGCGTTATCTAGTCCCAACTGAAAGTCGCTTTTAGCATGATAAAACTCTCACGAGGGAAAAGTAGGCTTAAATAAAAGCTTGCTCCCTGTTACGTGTCTTCATACCGTAGCACTTGCAGTTGGAGGTTAATCAGCTGTGATACCATTGGTGGAATTTTATGCAAATGAAGCAGTAAAGTGGGATACGTACAACAGTGTGTGTACTCAGCTCAAGGAGGACGCGTTTTACGTCTTTCAGGAGAGATGCGTAGTTGTTTAAGAACGGAAAGATAGCTTGTTTTGGTGTAAGGTTACACCACCGCATGATGGTGCCATTCTCTACTAGTGTATGATTACACCATCGAGATGGATGTTATCTTGGACTGAGCAAGTTCTCTACACAGGGAGGGATATTGTTTTGTAGTCTTGTTACGATTTCTTGAGCCAGGATGGATGTTGTATTGGATTGATGTAAGCTCACTCCACTGACGCAGATGTTATCTTGTTTTAGTGAAAGGGAGTGGAATTCTTCGTCAGGAAAAATACTTCCTGACACGAGTCTCGTATAACCCTCACAGTGCTTGAGTACCCACAGGTGAGCACGTACTGATCTGACGCTGGTCTTAGTCTTGTAATATAACCAGCACATTGAGCAATATCGAGGCCTAGTCACGCAAAGGGCCACGGGTGGCGTTGACCCCTGAAATACCCTCCAGGTACACGGGTAGTTTCTCTTATCAATCAGTTTTACTTGCTAAGAAGTGTTATTCTACCTCCGTTCATATCAAAGCTCAGCATTGAGTGTACTTCCCCCACCAGGATGCCACCCACACCAGTCGGCTAACACCCAGGTAGTACTTGCTGCAGGTGAACAGGGAGAGCAGGTGTCTTAAAACATGCCCAAATGCTTCCACCCGTACTGGGGATCGAACCATGGACAGTCATTATGTGATTTGAGTGAGCTACCCTCTGAGGGCGTCCGAAATAACTTACGTCTTACGAGGACAGTGCCATCCTCTTTCATATAACACTGATCATTGCCTCGAGAACAATAGCTCAGTAATTGCCTCGAGAACAAGAGCTCAGTCATTGCCTCCAGAACAAAGAGCTCAATCATTGCCTCGAGAACAAGAGCTCAGTCATTGTCTCGAGAACAAAGAGCTCAATCATTGCCTCGAGAACAAAGAGCTCAGTCATTGCCTCGAGAACAAGAGCTCAATCATTGCCTCGAGAACAAAGAGCTCAGTCATTGCCTCGAGAACAAAGAGCTCAATCATTGCCTCGGGAACAAAGAGCTCAATCATTGCCTCGAGACCAAGAGCTCAATCATTGCCTCGAGAACAAAGAGCTCAACCATTGTCTCGAGAACAAAGAACTCAATCATTGCCTCGAGAACAAGAGCTCAATCATTGCCTCGAGAACAAGAGCTCAATCATTGCCTCGAGAACAAGAGCTCAATCATTGCCTCGAGAACAAGAGCTCAATCATTGCCTCGAGAACAAAGCTCAGTCATTGCCTCGAGAACAAAGAGCTCAGTCATTGCCTCGAGAACAAAGAGCTCAGTCATTGCCTCGAGAACAAAGAGCTCAGTCATTGCCTCGAGAACAAAGAGCTCAGTCATTGCCTCGAGAACAAAGAGCTCAGTCATTGCCTCGAGAACAAAGAGCTCAATCATTGCCTCGGGAACAAAGAGCTCAATCATTGCCTCGGGAACAAAGAGCTCAATCATTGCCTAGAGAACAAAGAGCTCAATCATTGCCTCGAGAACAAAGAGCTCAATCACTGCCTCGAGAACAAGAGCTCAATCACTGCCTCGAGAACAAGAGCTCAATCACTGCCTCGAGAACAAAGCTCAATCACTGCCTCGAGAACAAAGAGCTCAACCGTCGCCTCGAGAACAAAGAGCTCAACCGTCGCCTCGAGAACAAAGAGCTCAACCGTCACCTCGAGAACAAAGAGCTCAGTCATTGCCTAGAGAACAAAGAGCTCAGTCATTGCCTCGAGAACAAAGAGCTCAGTCATTGCCTCCTCTTCAAGGGGGGCTCCTTGGCGTGGTGAAGAGGCTCTTGGTCTGAGGAATTAGCCCTGTCGGTCTTCTTCCTCAGACCGAACCTAATTACCCCCCATTCTCCCCTCCCCTATCCCATCCTCCCCTTTTTCCATTCCTCCTCCTCCTCCTCACCCCTCCCTTTTGCCCTTCCTCTTTTTGGCCTTTGGGATTTCTCCCACAGGCGCGCTAGTTCCTACGTAGGGGAAAGGACACCGGGGTCCATCCCATTATCCCATTCCGTTGAGGTTCTTGGCGGTGGTGTAGTTTGCCGTGGAATCTGGATTGCCTGGGGATGTCCCGATCCCTCTCCGGTATCCCAGAGTAGCTTTGGGTGTCTTTCGGACGACGGGTGTATCTCTGGAAGCCACCTTTCAGATTCCGGGGGTGGTGGCCGAAGGAGGTATGCTTTGTGGCGGATATCCGGCCGCCCTCTCTTTTGTCCACCGAGGTAGCTCGAGGTAGCTCGGCAGATGTGAGGTTGCTATCCTGGATTGCTGGTTTACTGGCATGAAGGGTAGGGTATGGCACGGGTTCCATGCTGCATCTGCGCTACTAGGGGTGCTGAGGTCCTCTTGGGCGCGGAGGGAGATTTCCGGCCCTTTCATTCCTCCTGGGAACTATTCCTCCCCGCTCCCCCCTTTTTTTATTCTTTTTTTTATTTTTATTTTCTTTCTTTTTTTTTCTTAAAAACAAAAAGCAAAGGAGTAACCTAACCATGGCAGCCCTAGTCCATGAACCCACTACCTCCAGGCCCCTTCTTGATACCACACCCCATTCTGACCCTGCCTTGTGTTTAGACCACTCTTCGGACACTCCTGATGCCCCTGTACCTCTTGCTGGTGCTGTTTCCTCACCCACTTCAGGTACCTGGGCTTCGACTGACTCCTTCGATTTGTCTGACCTCCGCTCTCCTTTGACTATGCTTCCGGCTTTTCCCTCTACGGTACGGCAATTTTCGAATCGCCCGCCCATTTCACGCCAGACCAACTCCGGTCCTACTCCTAAACGCCAACGTCAATCTCCTGATGATGCTCCTTCGTTACCTTCCCATTCTACTCGGAAAAGACCGACACGTCAAGCACTCCCTCTCCACGCTCAGTTTCGGACCACACAATGGACTAAATTCTTTACTTTAAGACCGACTTCTTCTTCTGCCTACCTTTCTGACCATAGTATTGGCAAAGCGCTCCTGCGTCATGTTGGTAGAGATATTTCATTTCATGCTCTCAAGAGCGGTATGCGCATCGTCAATGTCCAGAATGCTACCCAAGCTCATGATCTTTCTCTCCTTTCGAATATCGATACTACTCCTATCACTATTGAAAAACATCTTTCTCTCAATTCTTGTAGTGGTACTGTCATTCTGTCCCATACCATAGTCCAACAGAATTTCCAGTCATGTGGCAATGACATTTTTGAACAGCTGGAACTCCAGGATCTCCCAATCCTCAAAGTAGACACTTATGTCCTTCCTGCCCGGGGGCGGAGATGTTACCCTTGCAATGTGGCTTGTTTAACTTTTGACAGCCGAGAACTCCCGTCCTCTGTATATGTCGCAGGACATCGGTTACAAGTTCGAAAGGTGATACCTACACCGCAACAATGTAGAAATTGCTGGCGTTTTGGTCACCCAGCGAAATATTGCAGATCTATGGCCGAATGCCCGGTCTGTGGTGCCGACGACCATTCTAATACATCTTGCAGTCAACCTCCATCTTGCCTTAATTGTAATGAAGCTCACCCTTCGTACTCCCGCCGTTGCCAGGTCTACTTAAATGAACGTGAAATCCGTTGCCTCAAAGAGGCAGAAGGTCTCCCTTATGCTATGGCAGTTACTCATCTCCGCCTCCAAGGGAGACTACCCCGTGTTTCTTATTCTCGTGTTTCCAAACATCCCCCCCACTTCTGGGGTCCCATCTTCTGCAGCCTCCTCTGTTGTTACCCCTCCCATAGCCACTCTGGCATCTAATCCTTTTGGTGTCCTTGGCTCTGACGTCCCGACTACAACTGAGACTGTTCTCACATCTTCGCGTCCTTCCTCACAAGCCCCAGTATCGACAAGACCTCGTACGACACCTAATACCAATCGCCCTTCTACTTCTCAGAAGTCCAAAAAATCCACATTGCTCAAATCTTCTTTGCCCCTTCCTTCCCTTCTTCCACCTCCACACTTTACCTTTCCAGTCTCTGTACCTAGTTCTTCCCCTCTCTCTGGCTCTATTACAAGTGTGGAGATTCACCCTCCTCCTCGTACTATGCCTTCCACCCCCGTCCCCTCCCAAGTTTCTCCCTCTTCTGCCACCTCCCAGGTTTCTGCCTCTTCTGTCCCCCCCCACACTTCATCTCCAGTTTCTTACACTCTTCCCTTCCCCTCTACTTTGGTACAGTCCATTACTGTCCCAATCTTTACTCACCCTCCTATCTCCAATATGGTCTCCCATACATCTTTGAATTCAGAAACACTTGAAGCCATTTCAGAATATATTGCAGAGACTAAACCTTCAATGGACACTGATTCACTTCCTGTTCCTTCTCTTCCCTCTCCTCCATCTTCACAACCCCATTCTTCGCAACGCTCCGTTCCTTCGCTACTTGAACGTCTTCCAATGCCACCACACGTTGACTTTTCTAACCCCTCTAGTCCATAGGTGCCTTTACCTACAGATTCCTGGTATTTTCTTCATCGCCAATCATGGCCTATTTACAGTGGAATATCCGCGGCCTCAGGGGTAATCGGGGTGAGCTTCAGATGTTGCTTTCCAGGTTTTCCCCTGTTGGTGCTTGCTTACAAGAACCAAAAGTACACTCGTCTGTCTTCCAACCTATCTCAGGCTATAATTTATTTTATTCTTCGAATCCTTTCTCAGGTGGGACCTTTAATGAAAGTGCCCTTCTTCTACGCAATGATATTCCATACTGTCAACTATTTGTCCATACCTCACTGCATTACACTGCAGCCCGTATCCACTTGAATAAGTGGTTTACAATATGTTCTTTATATCTCTCTCCTTCTCGAGCATTTTCTATCCCAGACTTTGCCTTTCTTGTTTCATCCTTACCACCACCACTTCTGTTACTTGGTGATTTTAATGCCCACCATTTCCTCTGGGGGGGGTCTCATTGTGACTCACGTGGCATCCAGTTGGAGGCTTTTCTCGCCTCTCACCCCCTCCATGTTTTAAATACGGGTACTCCCACCCATTTTGATCCTCGTATTGATACTCTCTCTTGCATCGATCTATCAGTCTGCTCTTCCTCCACTGCACTAGACTTCACCTGGTCTGTTCTACCGGACTTGCATGACAGCAATCATTTTCCGATCATTCTTACTTCTCCTTCCTATTCACCACCTTTCCATAGCCCTCGCTGGCAATTTGATCGGGCAAATTGGGATCTTTACTCTCACCTCACTGCTTTTAGTGAGGTTCCTTCTTCATCCTCCATTGATGAGCTCCTACACATCTTCTCGACGTCAGTTTATACCGCAGCTTCTCATTCTATACTCCAAACCTCAGGCAGGCATTCTCAGAAGTGCGTGCCTTGGTGGTCTCCTGCTTGTGCCCGTGCAGTACCTTTGAAACGTGCTGCATGGGGCAGGTACCTGTACAATAGAACCGCTGAGAGACTTCTTGATTTTAAGCAGAAGCGTGCGATCGCTCGCCGTGTCATCCGTGAAGCTAAACGCACTTGTTGGCGAGACTATGTTTCCACCATCACCTCTGCTTCTTCTATGAGTGCAGTCTGGAAAAAAGTGAGGAAATTGAGTGGTAAATACTCTCCCGACCCGGCTCCTGTTCTATGGGTCGCTGGTGTTGATGTAGCAAACCCTCTCGACGTTGCCATTGAACTTGGCACACATCTGGTCCGTATTTCCCGAGGGCTCCATCTATGCCCCTCGTTTCTTTCCTCAAAGTCTGCCAGAGAGTTAGTACCCTTGGACTTTTCTCCTCTCAGAGAAGAACAGTATAATGTGCCTTTTACACTTCAAGAACTGGAGGCAATGCTCTCAGCTTGCCGATCATCGGCAGCTGGGCCTGACGACATTCATATTCGTATGTTACAACATTTACATCGGTCAGCCCTTGTAGTCCTCTTACACCTCTTCAATCTTATTTGGGCACAAGGAGTTCTTCCCCAGCTGTGGAAATCTGCCATTGTTCTCCCTTTCCGCAAACTGGGTACTACAGGACATGATGCCTCTCACTATTGTCCCATCACTCTTAGTAGTGAAGTTTGCAAAGTGATGGAACGTCTCGTAAATCGACGTTTAATGTGGTATTTAGAGACACACAACAGTCTCTCCGCTAGTCAATATGGCTTTCGTAAGGGTCGTTCTACCATAGACCCCTTACTACGCTTGGATACGTATGTTCGTAATGCCTTTGCGATTAATCACTCAGTTATTGCCATATTTTTTGACCTTGAGAAGGCATATGACACAACTTGGAGGTATAACATTTTGGCCCAGGCCCATTCCTTAGGCCTCCGAGGCAATCTACCATCCTTCCTTAAGAACTTTTTAACTGACAGACATTTCCGTGTTTGAGTCAATAATGTTCTTTCCCCGGACTTCGTCCAAGCTGAAGGTGTCCCTCAGGGATGTGTTCTAAGCACAACACTTCTCCTTGCTATAAATGATTTGGCCTCTGTTCTTCCACCCAATATTTGGTCATCACTCTATGTTGATGACTTCGCTATTGCTTGTGCAGGCGCTGACTGTCATCTTATTGCAGTTTCTCTCCAGCATGCGGTCGACCGTGTTTCCACTTGGACCACCACGCATGGGTTTAAATTTTCAAGTACCAAAACTCACCAAATTACTTTCACTAGACGCTCTGTTATCTCCGATCATCCTTTGTATCTCTATGGCTCCCGTATCCCCGAACGTGATACAGTCAGATTTCTAGGCCTTCTCTTTGACCGTAGCTTATCCTGGAAACCTCACATTACCTCTCTTAAGGCAACTTGTCACAGCCGGCTGAACCTTCTTAAAACCCTTGCTCATCTTTCCTGGGGAGCTGATCGTCGAACTCTGCTTCGCCTACATTCAGCCCTCGTTTTATCGAAACTCGATTATGGTGACCAGATTTATTCCGCGGCCTCTCCTGCTACTCTCTCTAGCCTTAACTCTATCCATCACCAAGGATTACGTTTGTGCCTTGGTGCTTTTCGCTCTTCCCCTGTTGAGAGCCTCTATACAGAAGCGAATGTTCCATCCTTGTCTGATCGCCGTGATGCCCATTGCCTTCGCTACTATGTACGCTCTCACGATCTACACAATCCTTCCATTTATAGAATGGTCACCGATATTAGTAGACATTCTTTATTCGTTCGCCGCCCCTGTTTGCTCCGTCCCTTTTCTCTTCGCCTACATTCACTCTTGTCTTCCCTTCAGTTACCACCTTTATATGTTCATGTAGCATCTCACTTTTCCCTACCCCCCTGGGAAGTTCCAGCTGTTCGGGTCTGTTCTTTCTCACTCCCTTGCTCGAAAGCTCAACTGCCTACGGTGGCTTCCCGCTCTCTTTTTCTTGATCACTTCCACTCCCATTCTCATGCCACCGCTGTGTACACAGATGGCTCTAAGTCTTCAGACGGCGTCGGATTCGCAGCAGTGTTTCCGGACAGCGTCGTGCGGGGGCATTTACTATCTTCAGCTAGCATTTTTACTGCTGAACTGTATGCCATTCTTGCAGCACTTATTCGTATCGCATCTATGCCTGTGTCATCATTTGTAGTAGTCTCAGACTCCCTTAGTGCTCTATAGGCTATACGAAAATTTGATACATCTCATCCCCTAGTTCTCCGTATCCAACTTTGGCTATGCCGTATCTCTACCAAACATAAAGATATTGTTTTTTGTTGGGTCCCTGGTCATGTCGACGTACAGGGCAATGAACAGGCAGACACTGCTGCGCGGTCAGTAGTACATGACCTACCAATTTCCTATCGAGGTGTTCCATTTCTGGACTATTTTGCTGCAATAGCTACCCACCTTCGCACCCATTGGCAACAACGTTGGTCAACTCTGCTCGGTAACAAACTTCATTCTATTAAACCGAGTATAGGTTACTGGCCGTCTTCTTGTCACCAGTGCCGAGGTTGGGAGACTACTCTCTCCCGCCTTCGCATTGGCCACACTCATCTTACTCATGGGTATCTCATGGAGAGGCACCCTGTTCCTCTCTGTGAGCAGTGTCAAGTTCCAGTATCGATTAGCCACATTCTGTTAGACTGTCCTCTCTATCAATGAGGACGCAGAATTTACCTCCAACGTCGTCTTCGTTCTACTACTCTCTCTTTACCTTCCCTTCTTGCTGATGGACCCTCCTTTAATCCTGACTCTCTCATTGACTTCTTGACAACGACTGATTTACTCCACAAACTCTGATGATACTTTTCGCTCTTCCCTCAGCCCTTTCTAGTTCAGTCTCTTGCTGCCCTTTACCCTTTCACCATCCACTACCCCGCTGTTATCCGTAACCTATTACTCATCCATCTCCCTTTTGCCACCTGATGCCCTCGCTTCCTTCCTGCCCTGCAGCGCTGTATAGTCCTTGTGGCTTAGCGCTTCTTTTTGATTATAATAATAATAATCAGTCATTGCCTCGAGAACAAAGAGCTCAGTCATTGCCTCGAGAACAAGAGCTCAATCATTGCCTTGGGAACAAAGAGCTCAATCATTGCCTCGGGAACAAAGAGCTCAATCATTGCCTAGAGAACAAAGAGCTCAATCATTGCCTCGAGAACAAAGAGCTCAGTCACTGCCTCGAGAACAAGAGCTCAATCACTGCCTCGAGAACAAGGGCTCAATCATTGCCTCGAGAACAAGAGCTCAATCACTGCCTCGAGAACAAAGAGCTCAACCGTCGCCTCGAGAACAAAGAGCTCAGTCATTGTCTCCAGAACAAGAGCTCGTTGAATCAATGTCGTGTAGCTTAAACGTGACTAGGCAAAAGCCCTTACAGATCGAAACTAGTTTCCCAGTAAACACTTGTACTTCATCGACTCTACAATGTGAATATGATAATATACATTACCGACGGCTGATGAGTAAAACACGTACCAGGAGGCCTGGTCACAGACCGGGTGGCGGGGGCGTTGACCTCCGGAACTCTCTCCAGGTAAACTCCAGGTAATACGTATCGCCTACACAGTAGGCTTCTTCGGTCGAGTACAGAGGAGGCAGCAGTAGAGATGTGAAGACGATGTACTCCGTCCTTCACTCTTGAAGAATTAGTTTTGAGGTGGTCAGTCCGTCAGCCTGGAGAAGAGTTCTGCTCCGTAGTCTGAAACATTGTGAAGCTGAAGCAACAGTATGGAGACTTATATACTGTCATAGGTGAGGCGTAAGTAATGTTTACATTAGAGGTGATGTTAACCTCCTCAACAGAAAGGTTAAGAACAGGCCTGCCAAGTATAAAACTCTTCTGCTTATCTATAATCACCTTCTGGTCATCATGACTCGCGAAATCGTAATAACACTATCGCCAGTGCGTTAACCACTCATTTTTACGACTCTCTCGTCAAGGGTTGAAACCCCACCCGTTCTGTGGTTTGTTAGCCTGTGCTCATTTATACTCTCACCTCTGAGACCTCATTACTCTAAATAGGTCACAGCCTCTGCAGTGTCTCTGCCAATCTAAGTTTTAGTTAAATATACACTATTCACTTTTAATAACAACTTTTAATTTATATTATGTTCCCTCAGGGTACAATGCTCACAGAGAGATAATATTATAATATATATTTTTAGATGTAATTTGTTTTCTAGAGTTCGTCAGGCAGTGGAAGTGTGTTTCTCTTGTCCAGTGAACAAGTTTAAACCAGCATGGTTGCTTAGGTTAGGTAAGGTTTGTCAGGAAACGGGACAAGTGTTTCCTGACGCGGGTCTTAGTTATATGATGATCTGCAGCTGGAACTTTTAGTCGTCTGACCGAGGCCTTCTGTTGACTTAGACCTGCAGCTGGAACTTTTAGTCGTCTGACCGAGGCCTTCTGTTGACTTAGACCTGCAGCTGGAACTTTTGGTCATCCGACAGAGGCCTTCCACTGGCTTACCGGTCCACTTCTTTAAGAATTATTATGATTATGATTTTAATACTTTTTTGTAACCTCGTGATTCCTTCCTCTTCATATATTCCTAGTCAGTGTTGTATGACAATCCACTTTTGTGTTCACGGAAATATAGGAGTATATATAGTTACCTGTAACCTGAAATTGCCTTAAAAGTTTTGTAAAGCCTTTATTTCGGTTGTAAAGGTATTTGTGGCAAAATTCCTAAGGTATATATCCCTGGGTGTAGATGAACCGACCGGGTAATGAATTAGATACTTGTACAACACTTGAATATCTTTATTGTGGAAACGTTTTGCCAACTAGTGGCTTCCTCAGTCCAATACAGAGAAGAAAGGTTGAAGATCAGGAGTAATCAGTGCCTTAGCCTGGAGTCGATGTGATCGTTCCATGAGTCTTAATAGACTGATCGCATCGACTCGAGGCTGAGGGACAGATTACCTCAAACTCCTTCTGATCTTCAACCTTTCTTCTCTTTATTGGACTGACGAAGCCACTGGTTGGCGAAACGTTTCCACAATAAAGATACCCAAGTGTTGCAAAACTGTCTAATTCATCATCATACCCCTTAGTACCATTACCACACTCCACTCTGGTAGTTAGTACTAAGGTAATCGCTCGACTGCTGCTGCCCATACCTTTGCTACAGTGAACACGTGGGCACCTTATGTGTCTCGTTTGCACCCATACATTAGTTTGGGGTGGTAATGAAGGGGCATATCCCTGGGTACTACCATGCTCCACTGTGGTGTAGCGAGAGGGCAGAGGAGCACTGGGGCTGCTTGTGTGTAGGTGGTACTGAAGGGGCATATCCCTGGGTACTACCATGCTCCACTGTCGTGTAGCGAGAGGGCAGAGGGGCACTGTGGCTGCTTGTGTGGGTGGTACTGAAGGAGCATATCCCTGGGTACTACCATGCTCCACTGTGGTGTAGCGAGAGGGCAGAGGGGCACTGGGGCTGCTTGTGTGGGTGGTACTGAAGGAGCATATCCCTGGGTACTACTATGCTCCACTGTGGTGTAGCGAGAGGGCAGAGGGGCACTGGGGCTGCTTGTGTGGGTGGTACTGAAGGATACATGAGACGAAGATTAACGCAATATAACACAGGTCGTTGCAAGGTTATGAACCCGTTGCGTCAGACGAGATTTTTGCATGTGACGTATGTTGCAACCACACTGTTGCATCATGTGTTATAAATGCAAAAATTAGAGAAAGACACAGAGACATCCACAAAGAGACAAGAGATAGTCAGAGAGAGACAGGGTATGATCATACAGTATTGACATTCTGACATTGTAACTTAGACATTAGGAATGTTAGAAAATCAAGGTTTATTAGACATTAGGCATGTTAGAAAGTCAGTTTATTTCTAGTCGGAAACCATAAGAGACCTTGAACTTGAGAGGTGGTATAATGTACCAAATTGCAACATTGTTGAATGACTCTCATAGCAAAGGCTTCCTTCCTTCTCTGTCATACTTGTTTAGTCCCTAGTGGTGGGTCTTGTGAGATTATGCATTACTTTTAGATTTTATGCTATTGCAGCTGCTAGTTTATTCTGCCTCATTTATCCTGTGAAGATCAGGCCACTATAACAAGGATAAACAGTGATTTAGGACGTAAAACTTAAAAGGTCTAGGAGTACATGTAGATATGTTTTAGTATGGACGGGATGGTACCAAAATTTTTACCTATGTCTGTACTGTTACTTAGTAATAAACAACATGGAGACACAAACTCGGATGATTAATTGATCTGTATATTTCGATCCATTTCTGGGATCCTCTTCAGCAGAAGGGGATTAAACTATACAGATCAATTAATTTTCGGAGTTTCTGCTCCATGTGGGTTATTATTGATCATTGATAAATGTTCATTACACTTTAGTTATCCACTGACACTTAATTTTAGGCCGATACCAATACCGTTAAAATTAGCCGATACCACCGATGTTGATACTTGGGCACACCCCTACTGTTTAGTGTTATTTCTGTTTACAGCAAAATTTAGGAGACTTCAAGCTTTTTAGAAGGAACAAAAAGGCACAATACCGTGACTGGAACAATGTACAAATATCCAGCACAAAGGAGAGAGAAGCTTACGATGACGTCTCGGTCCGACTTGACCATTTACTAGTCACATTAACACACGAAGGTGAGGGAGCCAGTATATATAGGAGACGAGGGCAGGGACGGGAAAAAGAGAGGAAGAAGGAAGTGGAGACGTAGAGGTTAGCTAATACCTTGACCTGTGGAAAAATAAATACAAATGGAGTAGAATGTGATCCTTTATTGACTACGTTTCGCCCACACAGTGGGCTTAATCAAGTCAGAAACAGATCTGTTTGTGACTTGGTAAAACCCACTGTGTGGGCGAAACGTTGTCAACAAAGGATCATATACTGCATTTGTTTACTTTTCCATCGTGTCAGTATTTTATACCATTTATCTCCGCCTTGATAGTACGCGTTAGTGTACCATCTCCGTATTCCTCAATAAGCGGAGAGATAGTAACTATAAGGTTCTGTATTTGATCATCTGTGTATGTGACAGACTACCAAAAGTACTTACAACCAAGGTTATGTCTGGCTACTACAACATCAGTCTGTTTACATTGCAAGTTTCTCCGTCAGCGTGCTTATGTACGTTTGTTATGGTGGGTTATAGATTTTTTCAGGCTTCTAATTGCATAAGATGTTGGTTATAACTATAACCATAATTTTTAAAGGGGTGAACCGGTAAGCCAGCGGAAGGCCTCGGTCAGATGACCAAAAGCTCCAACAGCGGGTCATCATCTAAGACCCGCTTCAGGAAACACTTGTTTCCTGACGAACCTTACCTAACCTAAACCTCTAATTGCATGCCTATGGGATTCAAATTCGTTATTTACTTCCTAATTTCTGTGTGGATAAATGGTTCAGAGAACCGACAGGATGATGAACAAGTCTGAAGTGCAACACTTGGGACTAGATAAGATAAGATAAGATTTTGTTCGGATTTTTAACCCCGGAGGGTTAGCCACCCAGGATAACCCAAGAAAGTCAGTGCGTCATCGAGGACTGTCTAACTTATTTCCATTGGGGTCCTTAATCTTGTCCCCCAGGATGCGACCCACACCAGTCGACTAACACCCAGGTACCTATTTGCTGCTAGGTGAACAGGACAATAGGTGTAAGGAAACGTGTCGGAATTTCCACCCGCCGGGAATCGAACCCGGGCCCTCCGTGTGTGAAGCGGGAGCTTTAGCCACCAAACCACCGGACATCTACTCCAAGCTGACAGACTGATTACCTCAAACTACTACTGATCCTCAACCATTCTTCTCTTTATTGGACTGAGGAAGCTACTGGTTGGCGAAACGTTAAATTGTTGCACAACTGTCTAATTCATCATCCTAATTTCTAATGCTTTGTCACATTTCGCCACTTTATATATGAATCGTCTTTCATTGAGTGTCCGGGATCGATCCCCGGCACGGGTAAAACGTTTGGCATGTTTCCTTACACCTGTTGCCCTAGGAGTCAGTAGGTACCTGGGTGTTAGTCGACTGCTGTGGGTTGCGCCCTGGGATACAGGGTTAAACCACGTTGCCCGAAATGTGTGCATAACCAGGGACTTTCTATTTAAGTATGCCAGGTCTGTATCAGTTGTATCGTGTACTTGTAAAATTTATTATTATTATTATTATTATTATTATTATTATTATTATTATTTTGGGGTGACCCAAAAGGTAAAAAACTTCACATCGTTTGCTCCTCGACTATCTGTCGAGAAGGATGCCCCGTGGCCTGGTAGGCAACGCTCTCGTTTCACACACTGAGTGTCCGTGATTCGATCCCCGGCCGGGTGGAAACATTGGACATGTTTCCTTACACCTGTTGTTCCCATTCACTTAGCAAATAAATAGGTACTTGGGTGTTAGTCGACTGGTGAGGGTGACAACCTGGGGGACAAAAATGAAGGAACCCCATTGGATATAAGACACAGTCCTCGATGACTCACTAACTTGGGTTATACAGACTAAAAATCCTAAAAAAATCTTATCTTAATGGCCACACTGCTGAAGATAACAGTAGGAACTGCTGCTTCCAGTCTCACGAACGCTGGCAGTCCTATCCGCATTCAAGTACATTCATTTGTAGCGCCAGTGACGCGACGGTCGAAAACCTAATATGATTGTGGAAATCTCCGCCCTTACCAGCACTCACGGGGATAATAATGTGGAGGCTTGTCGTATCCTTTAATCTGTGTAGGATGTTTGTGAGCATAAGCGTCGTTCATGCCATGTTGTTGCCATGGTAACGCCTCTCGTGTGTATGTATAAACACAGGGTTGGTAGTCATCATCTGGTGTATACCTAGGTTAGATGTGTATAGGTCAAATGTGTGTGTGTGTGTATGTCGTGCCGAATAGGTAAAACTGGTCAATTAGCAAGAACTCATTTAAAATTAAGTTCTTTTTTAAAATTTTCCCTTATACGTTTAAAGATATATTTTTTTCATTTATGTTAATATAAAAATTAATAATTTTGTACCAAAAGAACCTTAGGAACTTACATCACCTTACTATAACGAGCGCAATTTAATCTAGCTTAATCCAACTAAATGCATTTTAGATAAGTTTACAATAATTTAATAATAAAGAAACACAATGAAATATATTTTTTCGTTAGGTTCAGAATGATTTTTGTGTAATTATTGCATCCACAAATTTTCGCTTTCTTTATTCGGCAACTAGAGCGTTGCTATTTAAGCCAAAATCGCAAGTTTTTCCTATTCGACACGAGATTATATATATATATATATGTCGTGCCGAATAGGCAGAACTTGCCATCTTGGCTTAAATAGCAACGCTCATCTTGCCATATAGGACAAGTGAAAATTTGTGTATGCAATAATTTCGCCAAAATCATTCTGAACCTAACGAAAAAAATATATTTGATTGTGTTTGTTTAGTACTAAATTACTGTAAACGTATTTAAAGTATATTTAGTTGGGCTAGGCTAAAATAAATTGCTCTTCCTATAATAAGGTTAGGTAAGTTTTCTAAGATTCTTTTGGTGCAAAATTAAAAAATTTTACATTAACATTAATGAAAAAAATATATCTTTAAACGTATAAGAGAAAATTTCAGAAAGGACTTAATTTTAAATGAGTTCTTGCTAATTGACCAGTTTTACATATTCGGCACGACACACACACATATATATATATATATATATATGTGTGTTATATAGTAGGTTGGTAGACAGCAACCACCCAGGGAAGTACTACCGTCCTGCCAGATGACTGTGAAACAAAAACCTGTAACTGTTTTGCATGATGGTAGGATTGCTGGTTTCTTTTTCTGTCTCATAAACACGCTAAGATAACAGGGATATCTTGCTACTCCTACTTACACTTTGGTCACACTTCATAGACACGCACATGCATATATATATATATACATACATCTAGGTTTTTCTCCTTTTTCTAAATAGCTCTTGTTCTTTTTTATTTCTTCTATTGTCCATGGGGAAGTGGAAAAGAATCTTTCCCCCGTAAGCCATGCGTGTCGTATGAGGCGACTAAAATGCCGGGAGCAATGGGCTAGTAACCCCTTCTCCTGTATACAATTACTAAAAAAGAGAAGAAGAAAAACTTTATAAAACTGGGTTGCTTAAATGTGCGTGGATGTAGTGCGGATGACAAGAAACAGATGATTGCTGATGTTATGAATGAAAAGAAGTTGGATGTCCTGGCCCTAAGCGAAACAAAGCTGAAGGGGGTAGGAGAGTTTCAGTGGGGGGAAATAAATGGGATTAAATCTGGAGTATCTGAGAGAGTTAGAGCAAAGGAAGGGGTAGCAGTAATGTTAAATGATCAGTTATGGAAGGAGAAAAGAGAATATGAATGTGTAAATTCAAGAATTATGTGGATTAAAGTAAAGGTTGGATGCGAGAAGTGGGTCATAATAAGCGTGTATGCACCTGGAGAAGAGAGGAATGCAGAGGAGAGAGAGAGATTTTGGGAGATGTTAAGTGAATGTATAGGAGCCTTTGAACCAAGTGAGAGAGTAATTGTGGTAGGGGACTTGAATGCTAAAGTAGGAGAAACTTTTAGAGAGGGTGTGGTAGGTAAGTTTGGGGTGCCAGGTGTAAATGATAATGGGAGCCCTTTGATTGAACTTTGTATAGAAAGGGGTTTAGTTATAGGTAATACATATTTTAAGAAGAAGAGGATAAATAAGTATACACGATATGATGTAGGGCGAAATGACAGTAGTTTGTTGGATTATGTATTGGTAGATAAAAGACTGTTGAGTAGACTTCAGGATGTACATGTTTATAGAGGGGCCACAGATATATCAGATCACTTTCTAGTTGTAGCTACACTGAGAGTAAAAGGTAGATGGGATACAAGGAGAATAGAAGCATCAGGGAAGAGAGAGGTAAAGGTTTATAAACTAAAAGAGGAGGCAGTTAGGGTAAGATATAAACAGCTATTGGAGGATAGATGGGCTAATGAGAGCATAGGCAATGGGGTCGAAGAGGTATGGGGTAGGTTTAAAAATGTAGTGTTAGAGTGTTCAGCAGAAGTTTGTGGTTACAGGAAAGTGGGTGCAGGAGGGAAGAGGAGCGATTGGTGGAATGATGATGTAAAGAGAGTAGTAAGGGAGAAAAAGTTAGCATATGAGAAGTTTTTACAAAGTAGAAGTGATGCAAGGAGGGAAGAGTATATGGAGAAAAAGAGAGAAGTTAAGAGAGTGGTGAAGCAATGTAAAAAGAGAGCAAATGAGAGAGTGGGTGAGATGTTATCAACAAATTTTGTTGAAAATAAGAAAAAGTTTTGGAGTGAGATTAACAAGTTAAGAAAGCCTAGAGAACAAATGGATTTGTCAGTTAAAAATAGGAGAGGAGAGTTATTAAATGGAGAGTTAGAGGTATTGGGAAGATGGAAGGAATATTTTGAGGAATTGTTAAATGTTGATGAAGATAGGGAAGCTGTGATTTCGTGTATAGGGCAAGGAGGAATAACATCTTGTAGGAGTGAGGAAGAGCCAGTTGTGAGTGTGGGGGAAGTTCGTGAGGCAGTAGGTAAAATGAAAGGGGGTAAGGCAGCCGGGATTGATGGGATAAAGATAGAAATGTTAAAAGCAGGTGGGGATATAGTTTTGGAGTGGTTGGTGCAATTATTTAATAAATGTATGGAAGAGGGTAAGGTACCTAGGGATTGGCAGAGAGCATGCATAGTTCCTTTGTATAAAGGCAAAGGGGATAAAAGAGAGTGCAAAAATTATAGGGGGATAAGTCTGTTGAGTGTACCTGGTAAAGTGTATGGTAGAGTTATAATTGAAAGAATTAAGAGTAAGACGGAGAATAGGATAGCAGATGAACAAGGAGGCTTTAGGAAAGGTAGGGGGTGTGTGGACCAGGTGTTTACAGTGAAACATATAAGTGAACAGTATTTAGATAAGGCTAAAGAGGTCTTTGTGGCATTTATGGATTTGGAAAAGGCGTATGACAGGGTGGATAGGGGGGCAATGTGGCAGATGTTGCAAGTGTATGGTGTAGGAGGTAGGTTACTGAAAGCAGTGAAGAGTTTTTACGAGGATAGCGAGGCTCAAGTTAGAGTATGTAGGAAAGAGGGAAATTTTTTCCCAGTAAAAGTAGGCCTTAGACAAGGATGTGTGATGTCACCGTGGTTGTTTAATATATTTATAGATGGGGTTGTAAGAGAAGTAAATGCGAGGGTCTTGGCAAGAGGCGTGGAGTTAAAAGATAAAGAATCACACACAAAGTGGGAGTTGTCACAGCTGCTCTTTGCTGATGATACTGTGCTCTTGGGAGATTCTGAAGAGAAGTTGCAGAGATTGGTGGATGAATTTGGTAGGGTGTGCAAAAGAAGAAAATTAAAGGTGAATACAGGAAAGAGTAAGGTTATGAGGATAACAAAAAGATTAGGTGATGAAAGATTGAATATCAGATTGGAGGGAGAGAGTATGGAGGAGGTGAACGTATTCAGATATTTGGGAGTGGACGTGTCAGCGGATGGGTCTATGAAAGATGAGGTGAATCATAGAATTGATGAGGGAAAAAGAGTGAGTGGTGCACTTAGGAGTCTGTGGAGACAAAGAACTTTGTCCTTGGAGGCAAAGAGGGGAATGTATGAGAGTATAGTTTTACCAACGCTCTTATATGGGTGTGAAGCGTGGGTGATGAATGTTGCAGCGAGGAGAAGGCTGGAGGCAGTGGAGATGTCATGTCTGAGGGCAATGTGTGGTGTGAATATAATGCAGAGAATTCGTAGTTTGGAAGTTAGGAGGAGGTGCGGGATTACCAAAACTGTTGTCCAGAGGGCTGAGGAAGGGTTGTTGAGGTGGTTCGGACATGTAGAGAGAATGGAGCGAAACAGAATGACTTCAAGAGTGTATCAGTCTGTAGTGGAAGGAAGGCGGGGTAGGGGTCGGCCTAGGAAGGGTTGGAGGGAGGGGGTAAAGGAGGTTTTGTGTGCGAGGGGCTTGGACTTCCAGCAGGCATGCGTGAGCGTGTTTGATAGGAGTGAATGGAGACAAATGGTTTTTAATACTTGACGTGCTGTTGGAGTGTGAGCAAAGTAACATTTATGAAGGGATTCAGGGAAACCGGCAGGCCGGACTTGAGTCCTGGAGATGGGAAGTACAGTGCCTGCACTCTGAAGGAGGGGTGTTAATGTTGCAGTTTAAAAACTGTAGTGTAAAGCACCCTTCTGGCAAGACAGTGATGGAGTGAATGATGGTGAAAGTTTTTCTTTTTCGGGCCACCCTGCCTTGGTGGGAATCGGCCGGTGTGATAATAAATAAAAAATATATATATATATATGTATATATATATATATATATATATATATATATATATATATATATATATATATATATATATATATATATACACACTTCAGCGTATATTCATAATCAAAATAAATAAATGTGTGTGTTTATATTTTAATAATCATAATATTGTATAATGTAAACTAGAACAACATTTCATAGTGGTTTTTGTTGTCAGACGCTCACACTACAGATCACAGGTGTTGTCAGACGCTCACACTACAGATCACAGGTGTTGTCAGACGCTCACACTACAGATCACAGGTGTTGTCAGACGCTCACACTACAGATCACAGGTGTTGTCAGACGCTCACACTACAGATCACAGGTGTTGTCAGACGCTCACACTACATATCACAGGTGTTGTCAGACGCTCACACTACAGACCACAGGTGTTGTCAGACGCTCACACTACAGATCACAGGTGTTGTCAGACGCTCACACTACAGATCACAGGTGTTGTCAGACGCTCACACTACAGATCACAGGTGTTGTCAGACGCTCACACTACAGATCACAGGTGTTGTCAGACGCTCACACTACAGATCATAGGTGTTGTCAGACGCTCACACTACAGATCACAGGTGTTGTCAATACAAGTCTATGGGAAGCCCCAGCCGCTGCTGCTCTGTTCACTTGTTAACAGTTCCCGTCTCTTAATAATGGAAAAAAATCTGTTAAATCTTTCTCTTAATCTTTTCTTTTAACTTGTTACCACCAGTGATGTATACAGATACCCGTAAACTGTTAATTTCTAATACCCTAAAGAAAAGCCTGGATGCGTATGTGTGGCAAGATATTATAATCAGTCTTGCCACACATCGTTTGGATCAAATAAAAAAAGGTGTTTATGTGGCCGGGCTCAGGACAGGAAAAACTAGGATAATTAATGATGTAAGCCTTGTTAAAAAAAGTAATTTTACCGGTTTTAGTCACTTAATCAACGTGGTATTTGTTTAGTAAACAATATGTTGATACATTGTTTTCCAGTAGCCTACTGAAAATATATGTAAACATGAATATGAATTAGTTATTTGACGGATTCACAGAGTATCACATGATGTAAATAATAATAATAATAATTTTTTTTTTACAAGTACATGATACAACGTTTACAGACCTAGCTAACATCAATGACATACTGTAGTAGTAGTAGTAGTAGTAGTAGTAATAATAATAATAATAATAATAATAATAATAATAATAATAATAATAATAATATTTATTTCTGCAAGTATATGATACAATTTATCCAGACCATACCTGACATCAATGACATACTATAGAGAAAGCCCCTGGTTATGTAAAGCATTTCGGGCAACTTAGGTTAATTTTGTTCCCCAGGATGCGACCCCCACGACTAGCACCCAGGTACCTACTTACTGCTAGGTGAACAAGGACAGCAGATGTCTTAAGGAAACACGCCCAATGTTTTCACTCGTACCGGGGATCGAACCACGGACTCTGTGTGTGAACTAAATGCGCTTATGTGTATTTAAATATTTCTCTGTTGAGTTAATATGCAGAAAGCTAAGGAAATATAGGTGCTCAAGCAAGACAAATTCACATGTATTAGATCCAACAAAAGATGAGCGTTAAGACTTTTTTTTTCCACATTTATTCAGCAATTAAGACTAGCATTAGAATTACTTCCTCCTTTTTCACAGACAATTATATAAAGACCAGTTAAAAACAACTCGAAAGGTACTCGCAGAATTACATTATGAAAAAGAAACTGATCGAAATTTTAGTGATTTGCTCTGATGTATAGGTTTCAGAGGAAGAGACAAAGGCTGTGGAGAACGCCACTCCTGAGCATTATGTTACCACTTCGTAACATAATGCTACAGAGGTTTAGGTTCATGTAGGTTTGCCAGGACGGGTCCTGGCCCGAGTTTTCTCCATGTGGTGTCCCCGGCA
>NC_091335.1:9999523-10024523 GCF_038502225.1 Cherax quadricarinatus | reverse complement strand
ACTTGAATTTATAAACAGGTAGTGTTTCTTTTATATTAACAGGTAATGAATTCCAGATTTTAGGGCCTTTTATGTGCATTGAGTTTTTGCATAGCGTGAGATGGACACGAGGAATATCAAAGAGTGATCTGTGCCTTGTGTTATGGTCATGTGTTCTGTTGAGGTTGGCAAGGAGATGTTTGAGGGGAGGGTTAATATCAGAGTTGAGTGTTCTATGTATGTAATAGGTGCAGTAATAAGTATGGATGTTTTGTATGGTGAGTAGGTTGAGTGTATTGAATATTGGTGGAGTGTGCTGCCTGTAGTGAGAATTTGTTATCATTCTAACTGCAGCCTTTTGTTGGGTAATTAGTGGTCTGAGATGGTTACTTGTTGTTGAGCCCCATGCACAAATTCCATAGGTGAGATAGGGGTAAATAAGAGAGTGATATAGGGCCAGGAGGGCTGACTGTGGAGCATAGTACCGTATCTTCGATAGTATGCCTACAGTCTTGGAAATTTTCTTAGAAATTTGTTGTATATGTGTATGAAATTTGAGTCTATTATCAAGGTGGATTCCTAAGAATTTTCCCTCTGTTAGCTTTGTGATAGGTGATCCGTTTATCATTATGTTAAGAGGGACATCTGTAGCTCTGTTACCAAACTGAATGAAGTAGGTTTTGTCAATGTTTAGTGTAAGTTTGTTAGTACTCATCCAGGTAGATATTTTCTGTAATTCGGTATTTACAGTATTGGCTAGCTTGACTGGGCTCGGGTGGGAGAAGACGTATGTTGTGTCATCAGCAAATAGTGTGGGTTTGAGTAATTGCGAAGCATTTGGTAGGTCATTTATGTATAGGACAAAGAGAAGAGGGCCAAGGACACTTCCCTGTGGGACACCAACTGTAATTGGTTGTGCAGAAGAGTTTGCCCCATTTGCGTACACATATTGGCTTCTGTTGCTGAGGTATGACTTGAGGTAGTTGAGGGAGTGCCCTCTTATACCATAGTGTGATAATTTTACGTGGAGCAAGTCATGGTCAACTGTATCAAAAGCTTTACGTAAGTCAATGAAGATCCCCAGTGGGACTTCTTTTTTCTCTATTGCAGTGTATATATGTTCTAGCATGTGTATAATAGCATCATTAGTATTTTTATTAGGCCTGAATCCAAATTGGCAGGGGTTGAGTATGTTTTGGGAGATAAGGTAGGAGTAGATTCGTTTATGAATTAATTTTTCGAAGATTTTTGAGAGAGGGTGTAAGTTGGATATTGGCCTATAGTTATTCAACTCTGTTTGGTCTCCTCCTTTGTGGATCGGGGTGACCCTTGCTATTTTGAGTACTGTAGGGAAGGTGGAGGATTCAATGGATTTGTTAAAGAGTGTTGCAATGATTGGTGATAGCACTTGTGACACTTTTTTGTATATAAAGGGTGGTAAGGTATTTAAATCTCCTGTCTTGTTTTTTAGTGCGTTGATAATAAGGGAGACTTCGTATGGGTTAGTCGGAGCTAGGAACAGTGTGTTCGGGTAGTTGCCGGTGAGGTAGTCATTTGGTGGGGTATCTGAGCTTGGGATTTTATTGGCAAGGTTTTGTCCTATAGTGGAGAAGAAATCATTGAGTCTGTTTGCTGTTTCTGTTGGTGGGAGTTGGGGTTCATCTGATTTTGCTAATTTTATTTCGCTATTTCGTGATATCTTTTTTGTTCCCAGAATTTCTGATAGGGTTTTCCAGGTCTTTTTTATATCACCTCGTAAGTTGGATAATCTGTTCTCATAATACAATTTTTTTGCCCTTCTTATCAGGCTGGTTAGGATTGACGAGTAACGTTTTGTTTGGTCTCTGGTTATGTGACCCATTCTGTACTGTTTTTCATATTGGTGTTTTGTATTTATGGATTTGAGAATGCTGGGTGTTAGCCAGGGACTGTTCAGTCTCTTAGCTGTCATCTGCTTAGTTTTTTTAGGGCAGTGCTTGTTATAGAGGTATTGAGTCTTTTTTAGAAAATTATTAATACATTCGTCAATATCTGTATTGATTTCTAGCTCAGTGTGCCAATCAATGTTTGCTAATGCTGTTGTGAAGTTATTAATGGCTGCCTCATTGTGAAGTCTGAAGGTGACTTTAGTAGTGTCTTGGGGTAATTTACCAAGAGTTGTTATGAGGAAAGTAGGGTAGTGGTCTGTGGTATTATCTGTAATTATGCCTGATTTTAAAGGGGATATGGTGTTGGTCCAGATGTGGTCAAGTAGGGAAACACTAGTCTCTGTAACTCTTGTAGGTTTTGTTACTGTTGGTAGCAACATACAGTTACTCATTGTGTTTGTGAATTCAGTAACGTGTGGGTCCTGGTCTTGCAGGAGATTTATATTGAAGTCACCTGAGAGTAGTAAGTGATCTTTGTTCATGCGTGCATCAGTTATCATACTTCCTAGGTTTTGACTAAATTGGCTAATGTTTGACTGTGGAACTCTGTAGATGTTTATCAATGTGAGAGGTTTTTGTAGGTATTTGGATTTGAATTTGGCTATTATATATTCCCCATGTTCATCTCTTGTGCAAGTATTAGTGATACATTCTAGTTGGTCTGAGTAGTATATGGCTGTGCCACCCCCTTGTTGGTCTGGCCTACAGTTGTGTATGGCTGTGTAACCAGGAATGGTATAGACATCTGTAGTATCAGGCTTTAGCCAGGTTTCAGTTAGTGTAATGATGGACATATTGGCATGTAAGGAATTTAGTAATGCTATGAGGTCATCGTAATGTTTGCTTAAAGATCTGATATTGTAGTTAAAGATAGTTATGTTGTTGTTGGCACTGAGAAGTGCCTTTGATTGTTCTGCAGTGTAGTAATTACAGTAACTGTTTGATTCATTTAAGTCATTAAATAAGAGGTTGGTATCTGGATCAATGCTTGTAATCATAAGATTTGTAGTGAATCTATAGTTAGAATTAAGTATAAAACAAAGTAAATAGTCTTAAGCTAAAAAATAGCACCTGAATTATTATTTTGTTACCATTTCTCTGCAACCTGGGAACTTGAGTGATGTTATAGCATTTTAGTAGATTCACACCACAGTTTGTTCACACAGACACGTCACTTACATCAAGGCATCTTCACCACTAGCGAAACACTGGAGGTGAAGATGTGGGGCTGTAGTCGGACACACTGAAACGCACAAAATTAAGATATAAATAAATTGGAGTATACATAAAACGCTGGAAAAATCTTAGTCAATCCAAAACTTGCAATAGTGAATTGAAATCGAACAATTTCAGAGTTGCAGGACTGGGGTAGCTGGAACGTTGTAACCACCTAATATACCTTGGGACTCTGGAGGATATTATCTACTCTGAGTTTGCGCGTGGTGGATACTACCTGGTGATCCAGAATGGGAGCAGTGTAAACCAAGAGAGGTGTAGCTAGATTTAATGTATGTATGTGTGTGTGTGTGTGTGTGTGTGTGTGTGTGTGTGTGTGTGTGTGTGTGTGTGTGTGTGTGTGTGTGTGTGTGTCGTGATGCATGAATGATGAACCTGTCCTCTACTTCATGAGAGAGTTCCTGTCTATCTTTGTGTAGTTCTCATGAGGCTCTTTCTCCCTGTAAAGTTTTGCTAAAACTTCTCTCAAGTCAGATTGAGACTGATCTCGTGTGAAAAAAACATTTTGTTTGATGGAGTGTGGCAGGAAACCCATCCGGCGTGATAGTTGTGTTAGGTAATCAGAATTAACTCTTTTAACTAACCTTGTAAACTGTCATATAGGTCAGGGTAGCCAGGCAGTGTGACGCTTCATATTTGTATGTATAAAAATATCACTTTCCCAGGATTTTGTCTCCCATTCTTCCCATATTGTGGTTATGTAAGGTCCGACTTAAGCAGATGTATATAACTGTTATATAATATTGATGAACTTGCGTGTGTTAAATAGCAATGTGTGAATACGTCTTGTATTGTGTAAGTGGGCGGAACCTTGTAAGCATAACATGTATATTTAACATAGCCCGCTGTTCGTCCCGTGGGCGGAACACCATGCATGAATGCGGAGGCGTGTCCCTCATATGAATGGATTGGGACTTGTGTGTGTGTCCTTTTAAGAACATAGCGAGTGCGCAGTTATAACCAATAAATATAAAAAAAGAAAATTACGGTGGGGCACCAGGTTATTTTATGGGAACTTCGTGGAGATGATTTCACAGTCTGAATCTAGTACTGCGCTATTCGAGACATGAACAGCTTGGTATCGCCTAGCATTGTTTAGAACGTTAAAAACAAAACTGATTACCTCTACTGTCTTCCCATTGTGTCCTTGAATTTGTATTGATAGTCACTGGATGGTGAAACTTCTTCAATAAATATACCCAGATGTTGCACGTATGTCAAATTGTTCATCTTGTCGGTATTGTATACCATACATGTACGACAGGTTCTACTTTCTGCACGTGAACTCCTCTCTACTATTTACCAGCGTTTATTACACTTTCTTGACTCACGAAATCGTAATGACACGATTGCAAACAAACCATACCACGGGCGGGATTGAACCCGCGACGGTCTGGAGTTTTGAGACTCTGACCGCGGGTTCAATCCCGCCCGTGGTATGGTTTACACTTTCTTGTTTACATGGATGAGTCTACCTGGAGGGTGTTCCGGGGGATTAACGCCCAGGCGGTCTAGTCTTTGACCAGGCCAAGCATTGACAAGTGCTCATTACACTTCGGTTATTCATTGGCCGAACAAGTGGGTGGGTGTAACTTAGACCTGCCTAGCATGGGCCAGTAAGCTTACTTCAGTACTGCTCCATTCCTGATTTTTCTTCGAAGGGTAATCGTGCATAATTGCAACTTTCCTGGTATTTACAGCCCTATTATTTTTTTTTATTTTTGTTAACATCCTGGTTACGGTCTGCTGCCTCATACGTAACTTCTGCTAATATTTCCCAGCCCGGTGCAGCACGTAATAGATCTGAGTAATTCTAATTCAAGTTCTCGTCAGCATGGCGGTCTTGTTGCAAATTTTTGCACTCCAGTTGGATCCCCTTGAAGCCCTGTCTTTTTTTTTTTTTTTTTTTTTTTTTTTAGCAATCTAAAAAAGAGATGCATATATACGGGGTGGTAGGGAAAAATAACGGTAGAACACCTCTGGGAAGAAATCTCCAGATTTTTCCCTGGAATACTTGTATTGTCTTCTCCGAGACTGTGGGTCCTAGTGCCGAATAGGTAAGACTTGCGATATTGGCTTAAATAGCAACGCTCGTCTTGCCGAATAAGGCAAGCGAAAATTTGTGTATGTAATATTTTCGTAAAAATCATTGTTTGTTTATTATTAAATTCTTGTAAACTTGTCTAAAATATATTTAGTTGGATTAGGCTAATTTAAATTCCGCTTGTTATAATAAGGATAGGCAAATTTTTTAAGGTTCTTTTGGTGAAAAATGATTAATTTTTGCATTAACATCAATGAAAAAATAATATCTTTAAACTTATAAGAGAAATTTTTAGAAAAGACTTAATTTTAAATGAGTTCTTGCTAATTGACAAGTTTATCTATTCGACACGACATATATATATATAATGTGTGTGTAAGAATGTCTTCATTTACAAGAGTGCCAGACTGTTAGCAAGAGTGCCAGACTGTTAGGTTTTCTTTGAATTTAGTGAAGAGTTTGTCAACAGTACTGAGCCATGAGCTGTGGCACCCTTACCATCACTTCTCTCCATCTCCCCCTCCCTCCCTCGGGCACCCCACTCTACCGACGCCGCCCCCACCTGGCACCTATCCAAGTGCCCCTGAGTGCCAAAGTGGAGTATGGTGATGTGGGTGGGGGAGGTAGTGGGGGTCCCTCCATTGTGGGTTTGGTCTATCCATAATGAAAGATAAATGAGGATGCTGAGAGGGAGGGGTGTGGTTGAGGGTGGGTAAATGTGAGGGTGGTTGTGGGGTAGAGGTGGGGGCGGAGGTGGTGGTCGGGCAATATGGGGAGGAGATGCAGGAGATATTGAGGGTAATGTTAATGGTTATGGGGTGGGGTAATGGTTATACTGGTAGTAATAGTGATGAGTGGAATAGTTACAATGACGAGGGTAATTGTTATAATGAGGGGAATGGTTAAGTACAGTAGTGTGCAAATTAATTCAGACAGGAGTAAATTTTGTGATTATCACATGTCTTAGTCTCCGGCTTAATTAATATACTTTGGGTTCTTTTCTTTTCATAATGCAACCATCAAGGCAACCATCAAGCTATGGTGATACCCTGCGACTCTAGTCAGTGCTACAACAGCTGTTGCTCTGTAAGGTTATTCCTGCAAGCATGCTCCATGAATGTAGTTTCGCCAAATTCTCTTTTACAGTTCATGATTACTGCTGAAATTCATGATGAATGTTACACCTAGGAAGTGTGCAAGTATTGTAGCTCTTAGAAAACATGCTGATTTGAGTATCAGACATCGCCGAAATTTTGAGCCTAGCAAAGTCAACTGTTGGTCGAATTCTGAAAAGAGCTGACGACACTGGTGATTGTGGAGTGTTGCGTCGATGAGGAAGATGTGGAAGAAAACCCAAGACAACACCTCACGATGACAGGAAAACCACCAAAGATCTACAGAGAGATTTAGCTTCAGTTGGCGTAGATGTCGATCATCCATTTGTTCGACGAAGGCTCCTTGAAGTTGGCAGAGCTGCCAGAAACAATTATTGACTGCTGCTATAAAGACAAAATGGCTGCGGTGGGCACCCGATCAGATGTGGCGCATTGTGTAGCACATGGGCACAGATCAGTGGTAGTGAGACGGAGCAAAGGCGAACCTCTTCGAAATGGACACATTTAGTAAGCTCCAAAACACCCATCTAAGTAGATATTATGGAGTAGTTTTGCTGCTAAAGGCCCTGGGCATCTTGTTGGGTTGAGGAAACGATCAATATTGACAAATACAAGGCAATCTTGGCAAATCAGTTGTGGGTAGAGACTTCCCTGATAGAGAAGGCATTTTCCAGCAGGATCTTGCTCCATGCCACACTTCCAGAAAAGTGCTGACATTCTTCGAAGAGAATGGGCTAAGCGTTCTAAATTGGCCTGGAAACTCTCCTGACGTCAACCCAATTGAGAATCTATGGGCAATAACCAAACGCAGGATCGCTAAACAGGACTGTTCATCTGTAGAGAAGCTAATTGCTGCTGTTATTAAGGATCTGGTACCGCGACGAAAACTTGCCAAAATAGACGAAAACTTGCCAAAATAGACGAAAACTTGCCAAAATATGTTCAACATTGGTCGATGTTATGCCGCAGCGTGTAGCAGTGCTTATAAAGGTAGTCATATCTCTTATCAAATCAATTATCTGTCATATCATTGCCTAGTATTTTTCAAATAAACATTAATTTTCCAAACAAATGTCTTACTTTATCATCGTCCCAATTAATATGCACACTACTGTATATATGAAATTCTAAAAGGTTAGGCAGTAGTAATACCAGTCGATGTTTTATCAAGCTGGCCCAGGAGCTAGGAATTGACCCCTTCAAAAACAAATAGGCTAGTACAGCTGCACACACACACACACACACACACACACACACACACACACACACACACATACACACACATACACACACACACACGCGCGCGCAAAGTAGTGGCGGCAGGATCCATACATAGCTTTAAGATGAGGTACGATAAGGCTCCTGGAAAAGGGAGAGAGTGGAGCTGCTAGTAATGACTAACGAATAGGCGGGGCCAGGAGCTATGAATCGACCCCTGCAACCACAAATAGGCGAGTACACACGCAATACAAGGTGGTACTGTTTACTGGGAAAACACGATGTGCATTCGGCTGTGCTGACGCTGTTCCTGCTGTACATGTACACCCGCTGTACCTGTGTGTATCACAACACTATCTTGTAAATTACTTGTTAAAGAAATTGTGTAAGCAAGTAACCTAACAAGAGAAGCCGGAAGCCGCATGGTAGCATAAACAATCCTAGTTGAGTTTCAACAGTTTACTCTTAGCAGAAGTTAGGGTGGTGGTGGACGAACATTGTATGTGTGGTGGTGGTGTAATGACTGGATGATGAACATTGTGTGGTGGTGGTGTAATGACTGGGTGATGAACATTGTATGTGTGGTGGTGGTGAAGGTGGTGTAATGACTGGATGATGAACATTGTATGTGTGGTGGTGGTGAAGGTGGTGTAATGACTGGATGATGAACATTGTATGTGTGGTGGTGGTGAAGGTGGTGTAATGACTGGATGATGAACATTGTATGTGTGGTGGTGGTGAAGGTGGTGTAATGACTGGATGATGAACATTGTATGTGTGGTGGTGGTGAAGGTGGTGTAATGACTGGGTGATGAACATTGTGTGTGGTGGTGGTGAAGGTGGTGTAATGACTGGGTGATGAACATTGTATATGTGGTGGTGGTGAAGGTGGTGTAATGACTGGGTGATGAACATTGTATATGTGGTGGTGGTGAAGGTGGTGTAATGACTAGATGATGAACATTGTATGTGTGGTGGTGGTGAAGGTGGTGTAATGCCTGGGTGATGAACATTGTGTGTGGTGGTGGTGGTAAAAGTGATGTGATGCCTACCTACCTGGGTGTTCTGGGGGGTCAACAACCCCGCGGCCCGATCCATGAACAGACCTAGCGGTGGATCAGGGCTTTATCAACCAGGTTGTTACTGCCGGCCGGACGCAATCGAACGTACGAACCACACCCCGGCTGGTCAGCCACTGACCAGCCGGACGACCATTTGAGATGGGAATACACCAGACTTTTTTTTTTTGGCGATTCTGATTCTCATTTTTAGACTGATATCGATACCTTCAAAATTGACCGATATCACCGATATCAATATTTTAGCACATTGCTAATCAAGACAGTAAGCAAAGCAGGTAGTGGTAATGCTGATATCCTTGGATCGACAGTGTGTGTGACAGTTAGGTAAACACTTGGTGCTCATATATATATATATATATATATATATATATATATATATATATATATATATATATATATATATATATATATATGCTTGACTTCAGGATGTACATGTTTATAGAGGGGCCACAGATATATCAGATCACTTTCTAGTTGTAGCTACACTGAGAGTAAAAGGTAGATGGGATACAAGGAGAATAGAAGCATCAGGGAAGAGAGAGGTGAAGGTTTATAAACTAAAAGAGGAGGCAGTTAGGGTAAGATATAAACAGCTATTGGAGGATAGATGGGCTAATGAGAGCATAGGCAATGGGGTCGAAGAGGTATGGGGTAGGTTTAAAAATGTAGTGTTAGAGTGCTCAGCAGAAGTTTGTGGTTACAGGAAAGTGGGTGCAGGAGGGAAGAGGAGCGATTGGTGGAATGATGATGTAAAGAGAGTAGTAAGGGAGAAAAAGTTAGCATATGAGAAGTTTTTACAAAGTAGAAGTGATGCAAGGAGGGAAGAGTATATGGAGAAAAAGAGAGAAGTTAAGAGAGTGGTGAAGCAATGTAAAAAGAGAGCAAATGAGAGAGTGGGTGAGATGTTATCAACAAATTTTGTTGAAAATAAGAAAAAGTTTTGGAGTGAGATTAACAAGTTAAGAAAGCCTAGAGAACAAATGGATTTGTCAGTTAAAAATAGGAGAGGAGAGTTATTAAATGGAGAGTTAGAGGTATTGGGAAGATGGAAGGAATATTTTGAGGAATTGTTAAATGTTGATGAAGATAGGGAAGCTGTGATTTCGTGTATAGGGCAAGGAGGAATAACATCTTGTAGGAGTGAGGAAGAGCCAGTTGTGAGTGTGGGGGAAGTTCGTGAGGCAGTAGGTAAAATGAAAGGGGGTAAGGCAGCCGGGATTGATGGGATAAAGATAGAAATGTTAAAAGCAGGTGGGGATATAGTTTTGGAGTGGTTGGTGCAATTATTTAATAAATGTATGGAAGAGGGTAAGGTACCTAGGGATTGGCAGAGAGCATGCATAGTTCCTTTGTATAAAGGCAAAGGGGATAAAAGAGAGTGCAAAAATTATAGGGGGATAAGTCTGTTGAGTGTACCTGGTAAAGTGTATGGTAGAGTTATAATTGAAAGAATTAAGAGTAAGACGGAGAATAGGATAGCAGATGAACAAGGAGGCTTTAGGAAAGGTAGGGGGTGTGTGGACCAGGTGTTTACAGTGAAACATATAAGTGAACAGTATTTAGATAAGGCTAAAGAGGTGTTTGTGGCATTTATGGATTTGGAAAAGGCGTATGACAGGGTGGATAGGGGGGCAATGTGGCAGATGTTGCAAGTGTATGGTGTAGGAGGTAGGTTACTGAAAGCAGTGAAGAGTTTTTACGAGGATAGTGAGGCTCAAGTTAGAGTATGTAGGAAAGAGGGAAATTTTTTCCCAGTAAAAGTAGGCCTTAGACAAGGATGTGTGATGTCACCGTGGTTGTTTAATATATTTATAGATGGGGTTGTAAGAGAAGTAAATGCGAGGGTCTTGGCAAGAGGCGTGGAGTTAAAAGATAAAGAATCACACACAAAGTGGGAGTTGTCACAGCTGCTCTTTGCTGATGACACTGTGCTCTTGGGAGATTCTGAAGAGAAGTTGCAGAGATTGGTGGATGAATTTGGTAGGGTGTGCAAAAGAAGGAAATTAAAGGTGAATACAGGAAAGAGTAAGGTTATGAGGATAACAAAAAGATTAGGTGATGAAAGATTGAATATCAGATTGGAGGGAGAGAATATGGAGGAGGTGAACGTATTCAGATATTTGGGAGTGGACGTGTCAGCGGATGGGTCTATGAAAGATGAGGTGAATCATAGAATTGATGAGGGAAAAAGAGTGAGTGGTGCACTTAGGAGTCTGTGGAGACAAAGAACTTTGTCCTTGGAGGCAAAGAGGGGAATGTATGAGAGTATAGTTTTACCAACGCTCTTATATGGGTGTGAAGCGTGGGTGATGAATGTTGCAGCGAGGAGAAGGCTGGAGGCAGTGGAGATGTCATGTCTGAGGGCAATGTGTGGTGTGAATATAATGCAGAGAATTCGTAGTTTGGAAGTTAGGAGGAGGTGCGGGATTACCAAAACTGTTGTCCAGAGGGCTGAGGAAGGGTTGTTGAGGTGGTTCGGACATGTAGAGAGAATGGAGCGAAACAGAATGACTTCAAGAGTGTATCAGTCTGTAGTGGAAGGAAGGCGGGGTAGGGGTCGGCCTAGGAAGGGTTGGAGGGAGGGGGTAAAGGAGGTTTTGTGTGCGAGGGGCTTGGACTTCCAGCAGGCATGCGTGAGCGTGTTTGATAGGAGTGAATGGAGACAAATGGTTTTTAATACTTGACGTGCTGTTGGAGTGTGAGCAAAGTAACATTTATGAAGGGATTCAGGGAAACCGGCAGGCCGGACTTGAGTCCTGGAGATGGGAAGTACAGTGCCTGCACTCTGAAGGAGGGGTGTTAATGTTGCAGTTTAAAAACTGTAGTGTAAAGCACCCTTCTGGCAAGACAGTGATGGAGTGAATGATGGTGAAAGTTTTTCTTTTTCGGGCCACCCTGCCTTGGTGGGAATCGGCCGGTGTGATAATAAAAAAAAATAATAATAATATGCTTGAATGTGCGTGGATGTAGTGCGGATGACAAGAAACAGATGATTGCTGATGTTATGAATGAAAAGAAGTTGGATGTCCTGGCTCTAAGCGAAACAAAGCTGAAGGGGGTAGGGGAATTTCGGTGGGGGGAAATAAATGGGATTAAATCTGGAGTATCTGAGAGAGTTAGAACAAAGGAAGGGGTAGCAGTAATGTTGAAGGATCAGCTATGGAAGGAGAAAAGAGATTATGAATGTGTAAATTCAAGAATTATGTGGATTAAAGTAAAGGTTGGATGCGAAAAGTGGGTCATAATAAGCGTGTATGCACCTGGAGAAGAGAGGAATGTAGAGGAGAGAGAGATTTTGGGAGATGTTAAGTGAATGTATAGGAGCCTTTGAACCAAGTGAGAGAGTAATTGTGGTAGGGGACCTGAATGCTAAAGTAGGAGAAACTTTTAGAGAGGGTGTGGTAGGTAAGTTTGGGGTGCCAGGTGTAAATGATAATGGGAGCCCTTTGATTGAACTTTGTATAGAAAGGGGTTTAGTTATAGGTAATACATATTTTAAGAAAAAAGAGGATAAATAAGTATACAAGATATGATGTAGGGCGAAATGACAGTAGTTTGTTGGATTATGTATTGGTAGATAAGACTGTTGAGTAGACTTCAGGATGTACATGTTTATAGAGGGGCCACAGATATATCAGATCACTTTCTAGTTGTAGCTACACTGAGAGTAAAAGGTAGATGGGATACAAGGAGAATAGAAGCATCAGGGAAGAGAGAGGTGAAGGTTTATAAACTAAAAGAGGAGGCAGTTAGGGTAAGATATAAACAGCTATTGGAGGATAGATGGGCTAATGAGAGCATAGGCAATGGGGTCGAAGAGGTATGGGGTAGGTTTAAAAATGTAGTGTTAGTGTTCAGCAGAAGTTTGTGGTTACAGGAAAGTGGGTGCAGGAGGGGAGAGGAGCGATTGGTGGAATGATGATGTAAAGAGAGTAGTAAGGGAGAAAAAGTTAGCATATGAGAAGTTTTTACAAAGTAGAAGTGATGCAAGGAGGGAAGAGTATATGGAGAAAAAGAGAGAGGTTAAGAGAGTGGTGAAGCAATGTAAAAAGAGAGCAAATGAGAGAGTGGGTGAGATGTTATCAACAAATTTTGTTGAAAATAAGAAAAAGTTTTGGAGTGAGATTAACAAGTTAAGGAAGCCTAGAGAACAAATGGATTTGTCAGTTAAAAATAGGAGAGGAGAGTTATTAAATGGAGAGTTAGAGGTATTGGGAAGATGGAGGGAATATTTTGAGGAATTGTTAAATGTTGATGAAGATAGGGAAGCTGTGATTTTGTGTATAGGGCAAGGAGGAATAACATCTTGTAGGAGTAAGGAAGAGCCAGTTGTGAGTGTGGGGGAAGTTCGTGAGGCAGTAGGTAAAATGAAAGGGGTAAGGCAGCTGGGATTGATGGGATAAAGATAGAAATGTTAAAAGCAGGTGGGGATATAGTTTTGGAGTGGTTGGTGCAATTATTTAATAAATGTATGGAAGAGGGTAAGGTACCTAGGGATTGGCAGAGAGCATGCATAGTTCCTTTGTATAAAGGCAAAGGGAACAAAAGAGAGTGCAAAAATTATAGGGGGATAAGTCTGTTGAGTATACCTGGTAAAGTGTATGGTAGAGTTATTATTGAAAGAATTAAGAGTAAGACGGAGAATAGGATAGCAGATGAACAAGGAGGCTTTAGGAAAGGTAGGGGGTGTGTGGACCAGGTGTTTACAGTGAAACATATAAGTGAACAGTATTTAGATAAGGCTAAAGAGGTCTTTGTGGCATTTATGGATTTGGAAAAGCGTATGACAGGGTGGATAGAGGGGCAATGTGGCAGATGTTGCAGGTGTATGGTGTAGGAGGTAGGTTACTGAAAGCAGTGAAGAGTTTTTACAAGGATAGTGAGGCTCAAGTTAGAGTATGTAGGAAAGAGGGAAATTATTTCCCAGTAAAAGTAGGCCTTAGACAAGGATGTGTGATGTCACCGTGGTTGTTTAATATGTTTATAGATGGGGTTGTAAGAGAAGTAAATGCGAGGGTCTTGACAAGAGGCGTGGAGTTAAAAGACAAAGAATCACACATAAAGTGGGAGTTGTCACAGTTGCTCTTTGCTGATGACACCGTGCTCTTGGGAGATTCTGAAGAGAAGTTGCAGATATTGGTGGATGAATTTGGTAGGGCGTGCAAAAGAAGAAAATTAAAAGTGAATACAGGAAAGAGTAAGGTTATGAGGATAAAAAGATTAGGTGATGAAAGATTGGATATCAGATTGGAGGGAGAGAGTATGGAGGGGGTGAATGTATTCAGATATTTGGGATTGGACGTGTCAGCGGATGGGTCTATGAAAGATGAGGTGAATCATAGAATTGATGAGGGGAAAAGGGTGAGTGGTGCACTTAGGAGTCTGTGGAGACAAAGAACTTTGTCCTTGGAGGCAAAGAGGGGAATGTATGAGAGTATAGTTTTACCAACGCTCTTATAGGGGTGTGAAGCATGGGTGATGAATGTTGCAGCGAGGAGAAGGCTGGAGGCAGTGGAGATGTCATGTCTGAGGGCAATGTGTGGTGTGAATATAATGCAGAGAATTCGTAGTTTGGAAGTTAGGAGGAGGTGCGGGATTACCAAAACTGTTGTCCAGAGGGCTGAGGAAGGGTTGTTGAGGTGGTTTGGACATGTAGAGAGAATGGAGCGAAACAGAGTGACTTCAAGAGTGTATCAGTCTGTAGTGGAAGGAAGGCGGGGTAGGGGTCGGCTTAGGAAAGTTTGGAGGGAGGGGGTAAAGGTTTTGTGTGCGAGGGGCTTGGACTTCCAGCAGGCATGCGTGAGCGTGTTTGATAGGAGTGAATGGAGACAAATGGTTTTTAATACTTGACGTGCTGTTGGAGTGTGAGCAAAGTAACATTTATGAAGGGGTTCAGAAGGGGGGGTGTTAATGTTGCAGTTTAAAAACTGTAGTGTAAAGCACCCTTCTGGCAAGACAGTGATGGAGTGAATGATGGTGAAAGTTTTTCTTTTTTGGGCCACCCTGCCTTGGTGGGAATCGGCCAGTGTGATAATAAAATAATATATATATATATATATATATATATATATATATATATATATATATATATGCAATAAGTTCACAGTAAACAGGTGATTTTAAAATATGCAAAACAACCACTCACACATAATCACTGTTTTTGCAGAGGTGCTCAGAACAACAGCTTAGAAGCATATACCTATAAAGATACACAACATATCCCTCCAAACTGCTAATATCCCGAACCCCTCCTTTAGAGTGCAGGCATTGTACTTCCCTGAATCCCTTCACATTTGAAGATGTGTGTAAGCACATGATGGCGCTCAGGTTTCTTTTCCGTATTTTCACTGTAGAATTTTTGCATATTTGTAATCACGCGTCTTATTGTGATTATTTCTTCCATATATATATATATAGGTAGTAGGTTGGTAGACAGCAACCACCGAGGGAGGTACTACCGTCCTGCCAAGTGAGTGTAAAACGTAAACCTGCAATTGTTTTACATGATTTCAGGCACGTCTTACTACTTCTACTTACACTTAGGACACACTACACATTCATGTACAAGCATATATATATATAGACACCCCTCTGGGCTTTCTTCTATTTTCTTACTAGTTCTTGTTTATTTCCTCTTATCTCCATGGAAAAGTGGAACAGAATTCTTCCTTCGTAAGCCATGCGTATAGTAGAAGGCGACTAAAATGCCGGGAGCAAAGGGCTAGTAACCCTTTCTACCGTATACATTACTAAAGTTAAAATGAGGAACTTTTGTTTTTCTTTTGGGCCACCCTGCCTCGGTGGGATACGGCCGGTTTGTTGAAAGAAGAATATATATACCGTATTATGTAATAAAATATTCCTGTTGGTAAAAACGAATGAAAAGATGGGGTGGTAGGGGAAGTGGAATATTCAAACGGCTTCAGGAAAAAATCCAAATATTCTCCCTTGAAGCCTTTTTATCCACTTCTCCGAGGCAATGGGTCCCACAGTTTACACCAGAGGTGGACCCCATCTTTATATATATATATATATATATATATATATATATATATATATATATATATATATATATATATATATTCTTGGGGGAAGAGTGCTACACGTTTCCTCAAGGAACTGGGTTCCAGACTCGTTAACACCACAAGGGACCCAAGGGTGGCCACATTCATGTACCAGCGCCTCAGCGTGGCCATCCAGATGAAAAATGATTGCTGCGTACTACTACGTACTCCTCGGTGAAGGAGATTCATAATCTATGATTATATATATATATATATATATATATATATATATATATATATATATATATATATATATATATATATATCATAGATACACATACATAATGTAATTATGATTTGAGATGATCTAGCTTGGCAGTGAAGGGATGGGAGGCAGTTGGCACTTGACGCGTAAGACAGCAGGAATGATGGGTGATGAAGAGTGTTGGGTGGGAGAGCAACCTTTGACAGGTGACAGATGGAGAGTGTGATGTGTGGGGGAAGAGGTAGGGATGATAGGTAATGGGTGGCTGGTGCAGGGAGACGAGGTGGAGTGATGGGAAGGTGTGGCAGTGGTGACTGGTGTGGAGCGAGTGTGGGGAGAGTGACAGGTGAGTAGATTAGCCTGAAAAAGCGTTTGGAAGCCGTAAACTCTTGCGAAAAGTCTACAGGGAGTCAACACAGGGTCTTGGGAGTGGGAGGTGATCAGATTTAATGTAAAGAAAGGTTAATGTACCACGCAGACACAAACGGATATATTCACAGAAAGATTGCAGTCATCTGGATTTGCAGCCACGTCAGGGAAGGCTGGCAAGGTTCCCCAAATGACGCTTTACACCACTTGGCCAGCCTCCTGTGACGTGGCTTTGAATCCTGCTGACTGCGATCCCTCTAAAGGTGTGGAGAAATTGCCTCATTTGGGAAACAAGTAGGAGGTCCTGACCCCCCCTCCTCCCTTTCCTATGAGATTCAACTGTCAAGTATTGTTTGCAACGAAAGAGGTGAGCCGATGTTATTTTTTTTTTTGGATGAGGAGCCCTTTAACTGCATAAAGGCACCCCTCCCAGCCCTCTTCCTTGAAGGAACAGATGCTATTTCTTGGATGAGGAGCCCTTTAACTGCATAGAGGTACCCCTCTCAGCCCTCTTCCTTGAAGGGACGGAGGTAAAGAGTGAGAGACAGGTTGACTGGTGGGGTGACAAGCGTAAATTGTGACCTTAACACAGAACACAGCGACATTTACCTAACAAACAGCACCAGTGTTGCTGTGTGTTTACGTAGGGTTACCTGGAGGTTACCTGGAGGTTGTTCCGGGGATCAACGCCCCCGCGGCCCGGTCCATGACCAGGCCTCCCGATGGATCAGGGCCTGATCAACTAGGCTGTTACTGCTGGCCGCACGCAGTCCAACGTACGAGCCACAGCCCGGCTGATCCGGCACTGACTTTAGGTATCTGTCCAGCTCTCTCTTGAAGGCAGCCAGGGGTTTATTGGCAATTCCCCTAATGCTTGATGGGAGGCTGTTAAACAGTTTTGGGCCCCGGACACTTATGGTGTTTTCCCTTAGTGTACCAATGGCGCCCCTACTTTTTATTGGGGGCATTTTGCATCGCCTGCCCAGTCTTTTACTTTCGTAGGGAATGATTTCTGTGTGCAGATTTGGGACCATTCCTTCCAAGATTTTCCAAGTGTAGATTATGATATATCTCTCCCTCCTGCGTTCCAACGAGTACAAGTCAAGTGCTTCCAAGCGTTCCCAGTAGTTAAGGTGCTTGACAGAACTTATACGTGCAGTAAAGGATCTCTGTACACTCTCTAGATCTGCGATTTCACCTGCTTTGAATGGAGATGTTAATGTACAGCAGTATTCCAGCCTAGAGAGAACAAGTGATTTGAAAAGGATCATCATGGGCTTGGCATCTCTCGTCTTGAAAGTTCTCATTATTCATCCTATCATTTTCTTTGCACGTGCGATCGTGGCACTGTTGTGATCCTTGAAAGTGAGATCCTCAGACATTACTACTCCCAGGTCCCTTACATTAGTTTTCCGCTCTATTGTATGGCCGGAGTCAGTAGTATACTCTGTTCTAGTTATTATCTCCTCCAGTTTTCCATAACGGAGTAGTTGGAATTTGTCCTCATTGAACATCATATTGTTTACCGTTGCCCATTGGAAAACTTTGTTTATATCTTCTTGGAGATTAACCGCGTCCTCAGCAGATGACAGCCTCATGCAGATCCTAGTATCATCCGCAAAGGATGATACGGTGCTGTGGCGTATATCTCTGTTTATGTCTGATGTGAGGATAAGGAATAAGATGGGGGCGAGTACTGTGCCTTGTGGAACAGAGCTCTTCACTATGGCAGCCTCCGATTTAACTCTGTTGACCACTACTCTTTGTGTTCGATTTGTTAGGAAGTTGAAGATCCATCTCCCCACTTTCCCAGTTATTCCTTTAGCACGTATTTTATGGGCTATTACGCCATGATCGCATTTGTCAAATGCTTTTGCAAAGTCTGTGTATATTACATCTGCATTCTGATTTTCTTCCAGTGCATCCAAGGCCATGTCATAGTGATCCAGTAGTTGTGAGAGGCAGGAGCGACCTGCCCTGAACCCATGTTGCCCTGGATTGTGCAGATTTTGGGAATCCAGGTGATTTGCAATCCTGCTTCTTAGCACTCTTTCAAAGATTTTTATGACGTGGGACGTCAGAGCTATTGGTCTATAGTTCTTAGCTAATGCTTTGCTGCCACCTTTATGGAGTGGGCTATATCCGTTGTTTTAAGTGACTGTGGAATTTCACCCATGTCCAAGCTCCTCCTCCATAGTGTACTTAGGGCACGCGGGAGGGGTTTCTTGCAGTACTTAATGAAAACAGAGTTCCACAAGTCTGGGCCCGGGGCTGAGTGCATAGGCATGTTGTCAATGGCTTTTTCGAAATCTATCGGAGTTAGGATAATGTCGGAAATCTGGCATACATTTATGGAGTTCTGAGGCTCATTCATGAAGAAATCATTTGGGTCGTCGATCCTTAGACCGATTAGTGGTTCACTAAACACAGAGTCGTACTGGGATTTCAATATTTCACTCATTTCCTTGTTGTCATCTGTGTAAGTCCCATCCTGTCTGAGTAAGGGCCCGATACTAGATGTGGTATTTGCCTTGTTTTTGGCATATGAAAAGAAATATTTTGAATTTCTTTCAATTTCACTAATAGCTTTAAGCTCCTCCTGCCTCTCCTGGTTCCTGTAAGAGTCATTTAGCTTAAGTTCGATAGTTTCCACTTCCCTGGTCAGCGCCTCCTTTCGTGTATCAGATGTTCTAGCACTCCTGAGGAGCTCAGTGACTCTTCGTCGTCTTCTGTAGAGGGAGCGTCTTTTTCTCTCCAGTTTACTCCTGCTCTTGTTAGGTAAGACACATATGCAACAGTTCCTTCCTAACTGTTGCATATGTGTCTTACCTAACAACCTGTCGGTATTTTATACCATTTTAATGTTTACTCCTGCTCTTCTTCTTTCTTAGGGGAATATGCCTAGAACATGCTTTGGCTACCAGGAAGTTGATCCTTTCAAGGCACTGGTTTGGATCCATGTCATTTAAGACATCTTCCCAACATGTTTCGTTTAGGACATGGTTTACCTGGTCCCAGTTGATGTTCTTGTTGTTGAAGTTGTATTTTGTGAAGACACCTTCACAGGTACATGCATTCTGCTGATCAGGACCCCTATGCATGTACGTCTGGACTTCGATTAGGTTGTGATCGGACTCAAGAAATCGTAATGACACGATTGCAAATAAACCATACCCCTGCGGGTTCAATCCCGGCCGGGGGTATGGTTGTGATCGGAATTAGTTGTTTTTTATATTCTTATGTCTCTTATCAGGTCCTCATTATTTGTGAAGATAAGGTCAAGTGTGTTTTCTAGTCTTGTTGGCTCCACTATCTGCTGGCTTAAGGTGTGTTTTTCGCAGAGACTTAGTAGCTCATGTGTGTGTAACCTTTCATCTGCGCTACCTCCGGGGATTGTTTCAGCTATAACATTATTTGCTACATTCTTCCATTTTGTATGCCTTAGGTTGAAATCACCAAGCAGTAAGATGTTTGGGGATGGAGCTGGAAGGTTTTCCAAACAGTAATCAATTTTCAGTAGCTGTTCCTTGAACTGTTGTGAGGTTGCATCTGGTGGCTTGTGTACAACCACAATGACTAGGTTTTGGTTCTCGATCTTTATTGATAGAACTTCAACTACCTCATTTGTGGTGTTCAGCAACTCCGTGCAGATAAGGGACTCTGACATACAGGCCAACCCCCCCTTGTTGCCTGTTTCTTCTGTCGCATCTAAAAAGGTTGTAACCACTTATCCATATTTCACTGTCAAAGTGATCTTTTGTGTGAGTCTCTGTGAAGGCTGCAGAATATACGTCTCAGATTTTCTCTGTACTTCACAAACAACCAGCACTAAGGAGAGGAAACTTGTGATGACGTTTCGGTCTGTCCTGAACCATTGTCAGGATACAACTGAGCGAGAAACGAAGCAAGAGAAAGACTCTACAATATTCCAAGGCGGACCGAAAAGTCATCATATAAGTTACTTCTCGTAAGTGCGGGTTATTTGTTCCAGCTACAGTATTGTGACTCTTTTTAATCTTCATTCTCTACATTGATGTATAACATGACTTAAATAATCTGCAGTAAAGGAGTTTTTATAATTTCAGGTATGTAGATTACTGGAATATAGGGGTGAAATAATGTCTGTCACTAGAGTATATTCTGAACAAAATAATGAGTTGTAATAGTGCTGGTAGAATGACCGACAATGTGTTAGGTAAAAGGACACGTGGGCAATCATTGCGAGATTTTATTGTGGCAACGTTTCGCTCTCCAGGAGCTTTCTCCAAGCCGTTACGGCCTGACAAAGCTCCCGGAGAGGGAAACCCTGCCACAATAAAATGTTGCATTAGTTGCACTTGTGTTCATTTACCTAACAAAATAATGTATCACTGGAGTGTACTTACAAAATGCGCAAGGCACTAATACTATTCCTTTAACTTTTGGAAGCCTGTTTTTCGTCATCTCTGAATATGCTTAACAATTCGCAAACGGGCGAAATTATTTACAAACATTCTGTCTCTTCCCACAGCAGGATTTGAACCTACACACTCGGCATCAGAGTACACAGTACTTTATCCACACAGCCAGACTCCAGAATCTCTAAATATTTATGCACTTTGTTATTTGAGTTTTAAAAACATTAAATGGCTGGTGGTCATTCCGATTCTCATAAAACGAAGATAATACCTTCGTCTTCTACAGGTTAAAGAAAAAAAAAAGACACTGAAAGAGTATGTTGTCCCTCGTGACATTCGAATTTTGTACTGGCGAATATCTGCTGCGAGTCAGCTGAGGTAAATTGTGTGTGGTGAGAGTGTAGCAGCAATCTTAGTATTGTGGTATTGATAGGAGGGAGGGTTACCTGGAGGTTATTCCGGGGATCAACGCCCCCGCGGCCCGGTCCATGACCAGGCCTCTCGAGGCGAAGAGGCGAAAGAGTCACAGGGTGAAGAAAAAGCTATGACTGGCACAACGTCTTTGTAAGGCTTTATTAATTCGTACAGTTTTACACGGCTAGACGTGGCACACAACTACACAGAGCGTAGCATATGGTAAAGCTCTATACAGAGTGAAGCAATGTTCCACTAACAGCTTGTTCTGCTGTCTGTGTGTCTTCAGTGTTGCAGTACTCTCTCCAGGGCACTTGTACCCTGTTTGTACACAGTACACGTCACTGAGTGCTGTCTCCAGGGCACTGGTACCCTGTTTGTACACACTACACGTCACTGAGTGCTGTGTCTCCAGGGCACTGGTACCCTGTTTGTACACAGTACACGTCACTGAGTGCTGTCTCCAGGGCACTGGTACCCTGTTTGTACACAGTACACGTCACTGAGTGCTGTCTCCAGGGCACTGGTACCCTGTTTGTACACACTACACGTCACTGAGTGCTGTGTCTCCAGGGCACTGGTACCCTGTTTGTACACAGTACACGTCACTGAGGACTGTGTCTCCAGGGCACTGGTACCCTGTTTGTACACACTACACGTCACTGAGTGCTGTGTCTCCAGGGCACTGGTACCCTGTTTGTACACAGTACACGTCACTGAGGACTGTGTCTCCAGGGCACTGGTACCCTGTTTGTACACACTACACGTCACTGAGTGCTGTGTCTCCAGGGCACTGGTACCCTGTTTGTACACAGTACACGTCACTGAGTGCTGTGTCTCCAGGGCACTGGTACCCTGTTTGTACACAGTACACGTCACTGAGTGCTGTGTCTCCAGGGCACTGATACCCTGTTTGTACACAGTACACGTCACTGAGTGCTGTGTCTCCAGGGCACTGGTACCCTGTTTGTACACACTACACGTCACTGAGTGCTGTGTCTCCAGGGCACTGGTACCCTGTTTGTACACAGTACACGTCACTGAGTGCTGTGTCTCCAGGGCACTGGTACCCTGTTTGTACACGGCACACGTCACTGAGTGCTGTCTCCAGGGCACTGGTACCCTGTTTGTACACGGCACACGTCACTGAGTGCTGTCTCCAGGGCACTGGTACCCTGTTTGTACACAGTACACGTCACTGAGTGCTGTGTCTCCAGGGCACTGGTACCCTGTTTGTACACAGTACACGTCATTTGAGTGCTGTCTCAAGGGTACCTAAAGGTTCTTGGGTGTTCCCCTCTTCTACCAAGAGATAAACGTTCAAATCTGAACGCCTTTTCATCCTCTTACATCTCGTTGCATTGTTAAAACTGGTCATTGGTAATTAAATATACTATTTTATAAGGTAATGTAACCTACTGGGTGGAGAACGAGTGAAGGAGAGGATAACATAGGCTGAAATTATTATGAAAGATACTGTGTAAATAAATTATTTAGAACACCGATAAGTTGATAAATGAGATATTTGTGCAACATTAAGATATCTTTTATTCTGGAAACGTTTCGTCAGCCAGTGGCTTCTTCAGTTCAGTGCAGAGAAAGGTGGAAGATGAGGAGGAGTTTGAGGTAATCCTCCTTATCTTCCACCTTTCTCTGCATTGGACTGAAGAAGCCACTGACTGGCGAAACGTTTCCAGAATAAAAATACCCAAATGTTGTACAAGTGTCTCATTTATGAAAAGGTATTGTAACAAGTATCTCTTAACGTCTCCTGTAATGATACTGGTGATTATAATAAAGAGTCAAGGCAAGAATGAAAGTCATCATATGATGGACACGTCAGGTTTTTCCCCACGGGCAAATTCAATTACAGTAAGTCCTCACTTAACGTCGTTTCGTTATAACGTTGATGAGAAAAAATGTTTCCAGCCGGGGCCCACTATCTGTGTGGAGTTTGCACGTTCATTGTTGAACTGCATGGGGGTGGGAGGCGCTCCTTACTGTTTACGCTTTGCAAACATTTATTCCTTGACTTAACCTTGTTACAGTGAGTGCTACTGTGCACCCCTGATGTTTATATGAATTAACCTATGGTAAAATTGGTTTCGTTGTACGTCGTTTCGCTTAGTCGCAGTTTCCAAGAGCATATCGGCGACGTTAAGTGAGGACTTCATGTACCATGGATTGGAAATGAACACGGGTACGTGTGTGTGTGTGTGACTATGTATGCTGGACAAGGTTGTGATACGTTGACGTCAGTGGCTACCTGGTTCAAACATTTCTCCTGACGAACCAAATACTTGGCCCACTAGTGGGGCTGCTGACTCGGATCGCTGACTCCAGCACGGGTAAGAAAGAGGTCGCTGGCCAACCATAGTGTCATCAACTATCCCACATGTACCCGTGCCTCCGCCATAGTGCCGGCACCACTCACGATCATCCTATCATATATATCCGTGTATGGAGAAATTTTCCCTGATGAAGAAGACTGCCAGCCGGCATATTCAAACCAAGGAGTCAGGAAGAATTAGATACATGTGCAACATCTGGGTATCTTCATTTGTAGACATTTCGCCATCCAGTGGCTTTATCAATTCAAGGATATAATGTGAAGACCGTAGAACTTGAGCACAGTACTCTGGAAGACTACGGTGCTCTTCACCAGCTCCAAGGCTGAGGGACTGATTACCTCATCTTTTGTTTTCCCATTATGTCCTTGAATTTGTACTGATAAGGCCACTGGATGGCGCAACGTCTACAAATTAAAGATATCCAGATGTTGCACATGTGTCCAGTTCTTCACATAGATACCTATTCATAGCTAGGTGCATAAGGAAAGCAAATATAAGGAGACTTGTTCCTACCTCTCAGGTAGGAGGTAATTAGTCATTCAGCCTGGATGTGTTCATTCCATCAGGCTGAGGGACTAATTACCAGCAGTAACAGTCTGGTTGGTCAGGCTCTGATCCACCAGGAGGCCTGGTCACAGACCGGGCCGCGGGGGCATTGACCCCCGGAACTCTCTCCAGGTAATCTCCAGGTGAAACCTCAGACTCCTCCTCATCTTTCTCCGTTCTTCTCTGTATTGGACTGAAGAAGCCACTGGCTGACGAAACATTTCCACAATAAAGATTCCAGATATTGCCCAAGCGTTTCGTTCTTCAGGAATTTCGATCACCACTAAGAGCATTTGCATTCACTACTGAACATATAGTTTATATATAGCCCCACATTACATGGACTAGCCCGAAATCAAACCCTGGTCCTTTCGATTGTGAGTCTAATGCTCTACCACTGAGATTAGATATAGATTCTTTATTTCAGCATGGTAAAATATTTGTATAAAGGTGGATGACATTTGGGTATGCGTGCAGAAAGCCCCTTGATAGGTAGACCGTTTCAAGTGGTTGTAAATATAAATTTAAGAGTTAAAATGAATATAGGAGAATTGAATATCCTATCAGTACATGCTACATATATGACTTTGATCAAGTTTGTTTTTAATTTTAGGTTTGATTATGATTATAGGAAATGAGGATTCTAGCATATTAACATAATGTGGGCACATACAGTGTTTTAATGGTTGTGAGGATTACAGATGTTAAGGATAAGAGTATATTGTTTTCCATATGTTTGTGACATAAGAACATAGATATATAGTTTTCATATATTTAGCTGATGTTGGGATATGTTAGGGAGAGATGCTGAGACAGTGGCTTTAGAGATTTCCGGCAGAGAGTTCCAGATTAAATCATAGAGATGTTTGTGCCTAGTATTATGTATGCGAGTTCTGTTGCAACTCTCTATGATTTAAATAGCTATTTTGGGTTCCCGTAAGGTTATAACTATCCTAGTATACATTGCTAGGTAGTGATCCTTTGTATACAAATGACATGTTAAACCTAGCACCGGAAGACCAGCAGATGCTGAAACAGTTCCTCGTCAACAC
>NC_091335.1:9967023-9994523 GCF_038502225.1 Cherax quadricarinatus | reverse complement strand
CCCCAAAAAGAAAATACTTTTATCATCATTCAATACTTTCACCTCACTCACACATAATCACTGTCTTTGCAGAGGTGTGTGTATAGCAGTTATACGAGTGATTAATATGTGTAGCGGTGTTACTTCTTGTAGTGATGTGTGTTACTGTATATTCTACACAAACGTTGTCTGCAGAGAAAGGCTATCTGCTATTTCGACTGCAGACTGTTTACCATTATCAAGATGGTGAAGCAAGGACGGCACAGCAGAAGGCTTCACAAGAGAGGATCTACCGTCCTTAAATCCATGCAGGCTTCCCTGAGAAATTCTCTCGTGTCTCAGGTGTCTCCCAGCTGTCTTTGTGTCTCATCCGCCTTATTGGTTTGCCTTTCCTTGGCACTGGTGTGTGTGTGTGTGTGGCATGTTATCTTGTGGCTTACTGATGTGTGTGTGGCATGCTATCCTGTGGCTTACTGGTGTGTGTGTGTCTGTGTGTGTGTATGGCATGTTATCTTGTGGCTTATTGTGTGTGTGTGGCATGTTATCTTGTGGCTTATTGATTTGTGTGCGTGGCATGTTATCTTGTGGCTTATTGTGTGTGTGTGTGGCATGTTATCTTGTGGCTTACTGGTGTGTGTGTGTGTGTGTGTGTGTGTGTGTGTGTGTGTGTGTGTGTGTGTGTGTGTGTGGGTGGCATGTTATCTTGTGGCTTACTGGTGTATGTGTGTGGGGGGGGGCCATGTTATCTTTTGGCTTACTGGTGTGTGTGTGTGTGTGTGTGTGTGTGTGTGTGTGTGTGTGTGTGTGTGTGTGTGTGGCATGTTATCTTGTGGCTTACTAGTGTGTGTGTGTGTGGGGGGGATGTTATCTTTTGGCTTATTGATGTGTGTGTGTGTGGCATGTTATCTTGTGGCTTACTGGTGTGTGTGTGTGTGTGTGTGGGTGGCATGTTATCTTGTGGCTTACTGGTGTGTGTGTGTGGAGGGGGGGCATATTATCTTTTGGCTTACTGGTGTGTGTGTGTGTGTGTGGCATGTTATCTTGTGGCTTATTGAAGTGTATGTGGCATGTTACCTTGTGCATTACTGATGTGTGTGTGTGGCACATCTTGTTGAGTCACTGATGTATATATAACATGTTATCTTGTGGACTCGCTGGTGTATATATAGCATGTTATCTTGTGGAGTCACTGATGTATATATAGCATGTTATCTTGTGGACTCGCTGGTGTATATATAGCATGTTATCTTGTGGACTCGCTGGTGTATATATAGCATGTTATCTTGTGGACTCACTGGTGTATATATATATATATATATATATATATATATATATATATATATATATATATATATATATATATATATATATATATATATATAGCATGTTATCTTGTGAACTGACTGGTGTATATTTATAGCATGTTATCTTGTGGACTGACTGGTGTATATATATATAGCATATTATCTTGTGGACTCACTGGTGTATATATAGCATGTTATCTTGTGGACTGACTGGTGTATATATAGTATGTTATCTTGTGGACTGACTGGTGTATATATAGTATGTTATCTTGTGGAGTCACTGGTGTATATATAGTATGTTATCTTGTGGACTGACTGGTGTATATATAGTATGTTATCTTGTGGACTGACTGGTGTATATATAGTATGTTATCTTGTGGAGTCACTGGTGTATATATAGTATGTTATCTTGTGGACTGACTGGTGTATATATAGTATGTTATCTTGTGGACTGACTGGTGTATATATAGTATGTTATCTTGTGGAGTCACTGGTGTATATATAGCATGAAGATTGAGACACTTATGCAGCATATGGGAATCTTTATTAAGGAAACGTTTCGCCACACAGTGGCTTCATCAGTCCAATACAAAGAGGAAGGCGTAAGAGGAGGAGAATGAGGTAATCAGTCCCTCAGCCTGGAGTCGATGTGTTCAGTCCATCAATCTTGTAGGACTGAACACATCGACTCCAGGCTGAGGGACTGATTACCTCATTCTCCTCCTCTTACGCCTTCCTCTTTGTATTGGACTGATGAAGCCACTGTGTGGCGAAACGTTTCCTTAATAAAGATTCCCATATGCTGCATAAGTGTCTCAATCTTCAACTTGTCGGTTTTTCAAACCATTCATCACACACACATATATAGCATGTTATCTTGTGGACTCGCTGGTGTATATATATAGCATGTTATCTTGTGGACTCGCTGGTGTATATATATAGCATGTTATCTTGTGGACTCGCTGGTGTATATATATAGCATGTTATCTTGTGGACTCGCTGGTGTATATATATAGCATGTTATCTTGTGGACTCGCTGGTGTATATATATAGCATGTTATCTTGTGGACTCGCTGGTGTATATATATAGCATGTTATCTTGTGGACTCGCTGGTGTATATATAGCATGTTATCTTGTGGACTCGCTGGTATATATATATAGCATGTTATCTTGTGGACTCGCTGGTGTATATATATAGCATGTTATCTTGTGGACTCGCTGGCGTGTGTAGTGTGTTATCTTGCGGCTGTTTCTTGTTCCATTTAATATGATGAATAGTTTATTGATTTGACGTGTGTGTGTGTGTATGTGTATGTGTATGTATGTGTGTGTGTGTGTGTGTGTGTGTGTGTGTGTGTGTGTGTGTGTGTGTGTGTGTGTGTGTGTGTGTGTGTGTGTGTGTGTGTGTGTGTTCACGAAGTTGTTAATTCCGGGGTCTTAACTTCTGGACCCGGCTCTTAACTAATAATCAACCGGTGCGGACTTTAGTCTTGGTCCTTGTCGTATCTGTTATTGAGACTGTAAAGGATTTGCTTTTACGCCCTCTTGTTTATTTCACTTTTTTCTTTACCACTCTAAGACTCAAGAAACAATTCTCATATTCCTGTGACTTCTGATTTTTTTTTTTTTAGATTTAATCCATAATAGTTTCCTCGCGGCTCATATATAGAATATGCTGCCCCTATCCACCCTGTCAATGCCTCTGTTCATGTTATACGTTGTGATCATAGCTCCCCTTGTTTTTCTTTTAAGGTGATCAGGTTCATTTCCATTATTCCCTCGTAAGTTCCTCATTAGCTCTGGAATTAGATTGCAAACCTTTAGTCCTGAAGCTTCTATATGTGCTTTACCAGGTGTTGAACTCCATTTAAAGTGCAGTATACTGGAAGTTTCTCTTACATGCGTCATGTATAGTGTTCTAAAATGCTTTTCTGTTCACAAAAGCAGTTTATTTCTTTAGTTTTGTCTGGCTTTCGCTTGTTGGACATGTGTGTACCTCGAGCCTAATGCAGAAGGAAACACTTTTCATTTTTTTCTTGTCTCAGTCTTGTCTCTGTCTCTGTTTTCTGTTGTCTCTATAATTCTCACGATCTTGCATGATATTTTGTCTAGCATGACTTGCTGTTTCTGTTGTCTTTGTAATTCTCACGATCTTGCATGATACTTTGTCTCGCATTATGACTGTTGCTGTTCAGATATTTCTTGGACCATTGTTAATACCTTGCTCGTCACTCAAGCCTGGGACTAGTTTGTGTAATAGTTATTTTTGGACAGTGTCAAATGTCTTTTGTTAAAAATGAAATAGAGTACACGTTTACAGGTTAATAGTTATTAGCCTACCTCAATCTATTTCGAAGCCATCTTTAGGATGCCACCCACAACAGTCGAGTGAGACACCAGTGCTTGAGTGTTATTATGCAGAGGCAACGGGTGGAGATAAATGGTGTAAAATATCGACACGATGAAAAAACGCAAATGCAGCATAATGCTCAGACCTCAGCAACGCAATTATCCTCAAAGTTTTGTTAAGTTATACCATGAATTAAGGCAAGATCCTGGACTTCACCTTTACGAAAGAGACAAAGCAAATGCGATAGTAATTATGGACAAGGTAGATTATAGTGGAAAAATAAACATGACATTAGGATAAATTAGACACATGTGCATCACTTGGGTATCAATAAAGATACCCAAGTGTTGCACATGTGTCTAATTTATCAACTGATAAGGACCTGCCTCGCATGGGCCAGTAGGCCTTCTGCAGTGTTCCTACATTGTTATGTTATGATATTAGGGGACAGGGAAACTAGCGCCTCTTAATGCTCAGTCGGGGGACAGGGAAAAAGGAAGGCGTAGATGCAAAGGAATATTATTATTATTATTATAATCAAAAAGAAGCGCTAAGCCACAAGGGCTATACAGCGCTGCTGCAAAGGAATAGAAGCACGAGTAGAAAGAGAGGAAGGGGGAGGAGGAATGGAAGGATAGGTCAACTGGGGTCACGTCGCAGAGCAAGCTGACCAAGCGACTGGTGTTAATGTTACTGCGGGTGATTACCAAGTTATCACTGTAGTTGTGTCAGCTGTGATTAATGAGAGCATGTCAGGTAGTAATGTTGTTAGATGTGATTAATGAGGGGATGTCAGGTAGTAATGTTGTTAGATGTAATTAATGAGGGGATGTCAGGTAGTAATGTTAGCTGTGATTAATGAGGGCTGTCAGGTAGTAATGTTAGCTGTGATTAATTAGGGGATGTCAGGTAGTAATGTTAGCTGTGATTAATGAGGGATGTCAGGTAGTAATGTTAACTGTGATTATTGAGGGGATGTCAGGTAGTAATGTTAGCTGTGATTAATGAGGGCTGTCAGGTAGTAATGTTAGCTTTGATTAATTAGGGGATGTCAGGTAGTAATGTTAGCTGTGATTAATGAGGGCTGTCAGATAGTAATGTTAGATGCGATTAATTAGGGGATGTCAGGTAGTAATGTTAGCTGTGATTAATGAGGGCTGTCAGGTAGTAATGTTAGCTTTGATTAATTAGGGGATGTCAGGTAGTAATGTTAGCTGTGATTAATGAGGGATGTCAGGTAGTAATGTTAACTGTGATTATTGAGGGGATGTCAGGTAGTAATGTTAGCTGTGATTAATGAGGGAGGTATCAAGTGGTAATGTTAACTGTGGGTAATGAGGGGAGTGTCAAGTGGTAATGTTAGCTCTCGTTAATGAGGGGGGCGTCAAGTGGTAATGTTAACTGTGGGTAATGAAGGGGGTGTCAAGTGGTAATGTTGATAGCTGTGATAACTCAAGGTAGTGTGTGGAAAAGAGACATTTATACACAGTTCAGGACATTTATGAAATGTTTCTCCACTAGTGGCTTCTTCAGTCCTGTTGAAGAAGCCACTCGTGACCAAACGTTTCTTGTTCATGTCCTGAACTATACATAAATGTCCTGAACTATACATAAATGTCCTGAACTATACATAAATGTCCTGAACTATACATAAATGTCCTGAACTATACATAAATGTCCTGAACTATACATAAATGTCCTGAACTATACATAAATGTCCTGAACTATACATAAATGTCTTTATTTCCACATATTGTCGGTACGACCATATCATTTACTGTTATTTAGGGAAGGTTAAGCAGGAGAGAAGTTCTTTAATTGTGACAGCTGGCCAGGTGTTGAGACAGGTGTGGTTAGTTTGACACACATGTGCAGCAGTTGGGTATCTTTAATGATGAAACGTTTCGCCTACACAGTAGGCTTCTTCAGTCAAATACAAATGGAGCAGTAGTAGTAGTAATAAAGATGATGTAATCAGTCCCTCAACCTTGGACTGATTACATCATATTTAATTACTACTGCTGCCTTTGTATTTGACTGAAGAAGCCTACTGTGTGGGAGAAATCTTTCATCAATGAAGATACCCAACTGTTGCACATGTGTCTTAATTTTCAACTTGTCGGTATTTTATACCATTTTCAACAAGGTTGTTAGTTTGTTAGCATTGGCCGTAATTATATTAATATGTTTGGCAAGTTGGTTGGAGGGTTGGACATGTTGATGACGGTGGAGGTTCTTGATCCTGGCATCAAGGCTAATGTGAGGTAATTGAAAATATTGGTAGTGGCTGTCGTGGTGATAATGTTATGATTGGTGGCGGTAATAGTGGTAGTCTGGGGTGGTTGTGATAACAGTCCACTAGGACCTTCCTACTTACAATACCAAAGACAAAGACTGTAGCTCGATAGTCTTAATAGCTGTGACTTGACAGTAGTCCAGGACTGACCGAAACGTCGTCATAAGGTTTCTCTCCTAATTATGTTTTTTTTTTAATTGTTCCAGCCTCGGTATTGACTTGTTGTTCTTTATGGAACCCGGAGGTTAATGAACCAGTAACCACAGAACCACCGAATGCATATGAGAACAAAAGAACATGTTGAAGATCAAGACACATGTGTAGCAGTTGGGTATCTTTATTGATGAAACGTTTCGCCTACGCAGTAGGCTTCTTTAGTCAAATACAAAGGGAGTAGTAATTATGAAATATAGATGATGTAATCAGACCATCAACCTTGGTTGGTCTGATTACCTTCAGGTAATCACACCCAGCCCTTTTCACTCATATATTTGTTCAGTCTTTTAAAACTACCCAAGGTTTTAGCTTCTATTACCCTTTTCGGCAGATTGTTTTGCGCATCGACAACTCTGAAAACCGGTACTTACCTACCTCCTTTCTCAGTCTTAAGTTTATAACCTACCGTGATGTTTCACTCTTAAACCACGCTCTACACACAAGAGAAACGTTTCACCAAACTCGTATTGTCAGCCATAAATTCTGGTCACAGGCAGTTAGTGTAGGAAGAGTGTCATTATACAGCTTAATGTCATGATACGTGTCGTGATATGAAGACAGATGAAGTAAGATTGTAGTAGATAGGAGTCTTGATTGGCTGTTTTGATTAGTATCTGCCCAGTACACGGAGAACTGAGGTGGCAACATTACTGATTGTAACAGGCGTTCTCTCTCTCTATCTCATATATATATATATATATATATATATATATATATATATATATATATATATATATATATATATATATATATATATATATATATATATATATATATATATTATAGACCTGCTTCCCCCAACAACTACAAACAGTAGCAGTGGGATGGCCCAGTAGTAGAGAATATAGCTTCAACAGTGCTTCAGAGTGTCAGGGAAGGATAAAGCCCGCGTCTTGGCAGTGAGAGCTCCTCACGCAGGGGACTTTCTGTTGGCTGTTCCCAACTCGTCTTGGCACACGCCTCGACCCACAGACCATCCGCATTGGTGTTGCCCTTTGACTTGCCGCCCCTATTCTCGCCGAACACAGGTGTATTTGTGGCAGTGAAGCAGCAGACCGATTCGGGTACATGGTCTTGTGTGCCGTAAATCCGAGGGAAAGATTGCAAGATATGAGGTTAATAACATCAAGAGGAGCCTCACAACAGCCGAATGCCCAGCATTAAGGGAGCCACCCCCAACTATGCAGATCTGATGGCAGCCAGAAGCGTCCAGATGGTATCACTCTTCAAACCTGGACAGACGTCAAGGTGATGTGGGACTACAGATGTACATCTACCTAGGCTGATACCTATCTTTAATACACCAGGGAGGAAGGAGGGGCAGCCACCAGCTTCAGGGAGTCCTAAAAGTCTAGAAAATATGGAGAACTTGCCCATCATTATATGTTTGTTCCCACAGGCTCAGAGACCCTTGGCTCATGGGGAAAGAGTGCCATCTAAGTTCCTTAAGGAGCTAGGCAAAAGACTCGTCAGGGTAACTAGGGATCCTAGGGCGGCTAGTTTTCCGTTCCAACGGCTCAGCGCTGCTGTTCAGAGTGGTAATGCCTGCTGTATTTTGGGCACATGCCCCAGCTCTGAGAAGCTGGATGAGATTTTCGCATTATAATTAGTGACAAGCACATAATATGTACTAGATATGTATCTCTCACACCTCATATACTGTATATGTCATCTCTGTATCAACAATGTATCTTTTAAATCTTTTGTACCATATTATGTAATAAAATATACCTATTGGTAAAAAAGAGTGAAAAGATGGGGTGATAAGGGAAGTGGAATATTCAAACGGCTTCAGGAAGAAATCCAAATATTCTTCCTTGAAGCCTTTTTATCCACTTCTCCGAGGCTATGGGTCGCACAGTTTACACCAGAGGTGGACCCCATCTATATATATATATGATGTTGTGCCAAATAGGTAAAACTTGCGGTTTTGGCTTAAATAGCAACGCTCTTCTTGCTGAATAAAGCAAGCGAAAATTTGTGTTGGCAATAATTTCGCAAAAATAATTCTGAGCCATAAGAAAAAAAATATATTTTATTGTTTGTTTATTAAATTATTGTAAACTTATCTAAAATATATTTAGTTGGATTAGGGTAAATTAAATTGCGCTTGTTATAATAAGGTTAGGTAAGTTTTCTAAGGTTCTTTTGGTAGAAAATTATTTTTTTTACATTAACATAAATGAAAAAAAAATATTTCTTTAAACGTATAAGAGAAAATTTTAGGACTTAATTTTAAATGTGTTCTTGCTAATTGACCAATTTTATCTATTTGGCACGAGACACACACACACACACACACACACACACACACACACACACACACACACACACACACACACACACACACAGGGGGCCAGGAGCTATGACTCGACCCCTGCAACCACAAATAGGTGAGTACACACACACACACACATATATACATATACATACATACACACACATACATACACACACATACATACACACACATACATACACACACACATACATACACACACATACATGCACACACACATACACACACACACATACATACACACACACATGCATACACAGGGCAAAGAAGGGCAAAGAAGACCGCAGACGGAGTACAGTCTAGGGGGCCAGAGACTACAAACCTCACTCAAGGAAAAAGATCTTGGGGTGAGTATAACACCAGGCACATCTCCTGAAGCGCACATCAACCAAATAACTGCTGCAGCATATGGGCGCCTAGCAAACCTCAGAACAGCATTCCGACATCTTAATAAGGAATCGTTCAGGACCCTGTACACCGTGTACGTTAGGCCCATATTGGAGTATGCGGCACCAGTTTGGAACCCACACCTAGCCAAGCACGTAAAGAAACTAGAGAAAGTGCAAAGGTTTGCAACAAGACTAGTCCCAGAGCTAAGAGGTATGTCCTACGAGGAGAGGTTAAGGGAAATCAACCTGACGACACTGGAGGACAGGATAGATAGGGGGGACATGATAACGACATACAAAATACTGAGAGGAATTGACAAGGTGGACAAAGACAGGATGTTCCAGAGATTGGACACAGTAACAAGGGGACACAGTTGGAAGCTGAAGACACAGATGAATCACAGGGATGTTAGGAAGTATTTCTTCAGCCACAGAGTAGTCAGTAAGTGGAATAGTTTGGGAAGTGAGGTAGTGGAGGCAGGATCCATACATAGCTTTAAGCAGAGGTATGATAAAGCTCACGGTTCAGGGAGAGTGACCTAGTAGCGATCAGTGAAGAGGCGGGGCCAGGAGCTCGGACTCGACCCCCGCAACCTCAACTAGGTGAGAACTAGGTGAGTACACGCACGCACGCACGCAAACAATCGCAGACTGGCGATTTCGACAATGCAAGACATGCCAACGGGGGGGGGGTGGAAATCTTTAGATCAAGTACTTTCACACTTCTCAGTGCGTCATCAGGAGCTGTGCAATGTTGCAAGGCAGCAACTGGAGGATTGAGGGGAAGTTTTTTCAGAGTAGCTCAACATGGGTTGTCACCAGCCACAGTCTCTCTGGTAGATATTATGGGTTCGTGTGTGTGAGACAGTGAACATTGTAATATATGGTGACGGTGCAGCACCAGAAGCAGTCAGTGATTTGATATTGCAAATAAAATGAATTTTGAAAGCGTAATGTATCGGGGATTGATTGTCTTCCATTCCCCAGGCGCTGTGTGGCCTCGATAGATTTAGCTCTTCCCAGTAAATGTAATTAACGAGTCTTGTGTGGTACAGTAAGAGAGAGAGAGAGAGAGAGAGAGAGAGAGAGAGAGAGAGAGAGAGAGAGAGCCTAGCAGCCGACTTTGATACTGTCAAAGTAATCACCGTAGCGGCATTTAGTTAGCGTAGTTAATGTCAGGGTTGAAGCTGGAACCACAAAAGCAGTACTGGCGAGACTTATTAAGACTCAAGGAGGACTGGAATTCTGGAAACTAAGAGACTGATAAATGAACACATGTTCAGCTCTTGTCCACCTTAATTACTGAAACGTTTCGCCTGTGCCACAGGCTTCTTCAGTCGAATGGAGGCGAATACAGCATAACATTGGATATAGTAGAAGTAATTTTGAAGTGATCAGTCCCTTAGCTTTGATAGGTGGTCAGTCAGTCAGGGACTGATCACCTCAAAATTACTTCTACTGTCTCCAATATTATATTCGCCTGTATTTCGAAGGTTGATCCTAACCAATCCTCAGTTGAAAAAAAAATATTTATATCTGCTAGCCTTCAAATGGGCAGGATTATTATTTAGACACTCTGAAAGAGCTAAATCCGTTTGGATGATTTATTGTGAGGGTTCGTAGAGATGTGATGGTTGGAGTTAAACACGCTTGTTGGATGGTAACACTTATATTAGCAGAATGTGAAAGGAGGAGCCCAGCTTGCCTGTGTCGCCTGTTGTAGACCTAAGCACAGTGAGAGCGATCACGGGAGCACAGCGCTCACAACGGCATCACGTGATGTCACACAAGCTAGTCACTGAGCCTAGCAAGGGGTCATGTATGTAAAACATATGGATGGTACTAACTATGATACTCGGATAAGCTATACAACACATCTAGGGGATCATCAACTACGCTGACAGCTCGGTCATGTTACGTATGTCGTCTCGACATACAATACTATGCTATAGGCTGAACAGGCAGGTGGCTCTGGGCTGATTCTATACAATAACAAAGACATATATAACTTAGAACTAAAGGATGGTATTGTAATGGATGTTACGTAATGGGTGTTAACGTAATGCATTACGAATTATAAGAACAAATCATGGTATAATAAAGGATGGAACGGCATCACGTGACGTCACACAAGCTAGTCACTGAGCCTAGCAAGGGGTCATGTATGTAAAACATATGGATGGTACTATGATACTCAGATAAACTATACAACACATGTAGGGAATCAGCAACTATGCTGACAGATTTAGTAACTGAGGAGGCAATCAGATGTGAAGATACATACATATGCAACAGTTGGGTAGATACATATGCAAAAGTTGCGTAGATACATATGCAACTTTTAGGTATCAATAAAGATACCCAACTGTTACACATGTGTCTTTATCATCAACTTGTCGGTATTTTATACCATTTTCAGCAATCAGATATGATCCAAGGGGCGAGCAGCTCAAGCTCCTGGAAGTAAAAGTTCGTCACCAGCATGAAGGCACCTCTCCTGGAATGCTTCAGGTGGCCTGGATACCGCCACACTGGTTAGGATGAAAGCCTGACGGACTGACTCTGGCGGCTGTTTATTTCAGTTTCCAGGAAGACCGAAGCAACATAGTTTCAGGGAAGCCACCAGTCTCACAGATGAAACTAGCTTCCTGGAAGCTCCCCGCTAATTGGAATACCCGTCATGATGGCGCCTTTAAGGGGACTTGAGCTAGAGTTCGTCACGACCACGCTGGCGGGAGATTCATCTGTTAAAACTTGCATTTGGGGTCACAGGGGTGACCCATGCTAACCCCCCCTATAGTGTATAAATACACCTAGCTGGATGAACCTTATTGTAGTCAGCTGGCTCAGTGGTTAACGCACTGGCCTGGAGTTCTATGACTTACTTGCCATGTGTTCTAACTCCACCCGTACCGTGTTTTTTTTTCAACTTTTATAAATTACACCGAAAACATAGGAACAAGAAGCACTGAGAAATACACAGGAATACGATGCAAGATTGACGTGACATCGTACATGGCCCTGAGACGAAAAAAAGAGAAAAAAGAATCCTGCTAGAGTGCAAAACGTTTAACCATGTCCCATTACATTGCTGGACGGCTGCCTTCATATATCTTTATCTAGAAAATTTGTCCACTCACGATGTTCCTGATTTGTCACAGCTTTTGTATTGAGTGTTGTTACCAACTCTTGTAGCAGATGGTACATGTAGAATATTGTACCATTCTTGTAGGCGGTGCATGTAGTATGTTGTAGCAGGTGGTACATGTTGACATGTTGTACCAGCTCTTAGCAGGTGGTACATGTTGACATGTTGTACCAGCCCTTAGCAGGTGGTACATGTTGACATTATCAAACACTAATACATGTGTCAGGTCCTTTGGACCACAAATTTCAATTTAAACCTTTGTTTTTACTTAAATACTTTGTTTATAATAGATTAAGATATTGGGCGTTAAGTAAGTTTATTCAGGCACAGGTACATGTAAGTACAGTTATCATACATAGTGTAAATTACCTAGGATAACCCCCATGAAAGATCAGACAGGAGCGTTGCCTGTCGCTCCTATCGTGGTTTGTGAGAGTCTGAGGAAGCCTTTCCTGACTTATGGTGGCCTATAATGGTCAGTGGTGGCCTGTAATGGTCAGTGGTGGCCTGTAATGGTCAGTGGTGGCCTGTAATGGTCGGTGGTGGCCTGTAATGGTCAGTGGTGGCCTATAATGGTCAGTGGTGGCCTGTAATGGTCAGTGGGGGCTGTAATGGTCAGTGGTGGCCTGTAATGGTCAGTGGTGGCCTGTAATGGTCAGTGGTGGCCTGTAATGGTCAGTGGGGGGCTGTAATGGTCAGTGGTGGCCTGTAATGGTCAGTGGTGGCCTGTAATGATCAGTGGGGGGCTGTAATGGTCAGTGGTGGCCTGTAATGGTCAGTGGGGGCTGTAATGGTCAGTGGTGGCCTGTAATGATCACCAGTGGTTTGTAATGGTCAGTGCGGGGCCTGTAATGATCAGTGGCCTGTAATGGTCAGTGGTAGTCTGCGGCAGTTTGTCAGGCTATTGTTATCTGTGGCTGTCAGTGGTAAATTACTGTGATCTTTGTCTCTGGTGGCTAGTGGAGTGTGGTGATCTCTGGTTGTCTTTATTGGTCTGTGGATGTTTGCGATGATATGTAGTGTGTCTGGTGGTTCATGTTGGTGTCTGTGGTGGTTCATGTTGGTGTCTGTGGTGGTTCATGTTGGTGTCTGGCGTGGTTCTTGTTGGTGTCTGGCGTGGTTCTTGTTGGTGTCTGGAGTGGTTCATGTTGGTGTCTGGAGTGGTTCATGTTGGTAAGATAAGATAAGATAAGATTTCGTTCGGATTTTTAACCCCGGAGGGTTAGCCACCCAGGATAACCCAAGAAAGTCAGTGCGTCATCGAGGACTGTCTAACTTATTTCCATTGGGGTCCTTAATCTTGTCCCCCAGGATGCGACCCACACCAGTCGACTAACACCCAGGTACCTATTTGCTGCTAGGTGAACAGGACAATAGGTGTAAGGAAACGTGTCGGAATTTCCACCCGCCGGGAATCGAACCCGGGCCCTCCGTGTGTGAAGCGGGAACTTTAGCCACCAGACCACCGGGCCACCGGCGTGGTTCTTGTTGGTGTCTGGAGTGGTTCTTGTTGGTGTCTGGAGTGGTTCTTATTGGTGTCTGGAGTGGCTCTTGTTGGTATCTGGTGGGTATAGTGGTTTCTACTGGTGTCTGGTGGCGTATAATGGTTCATATTGGTATCGTATAGTGGTTCATACTGGTATCGTATAGTGGTTCATATTGGTATCGTATAGTGGTTCATATTGGTGTCGTATAGTGGTTCATACTGGTGTCTGGTGGGGCATAGTGGTTCATACTGGTATCTGGTGGCGTATAGTGGTTCATACCGGTGTCTGGTGGCGCATGGTGGTTTATACTGGTGTCTGGTGGCGTATAATGATCTATGGCGGGTTGTGGTAGCCTGTGGCGTCCTGTGTCGGGCGGCACCAGGTCTATCTGCTCTCTCAAATTTGTATTGTATTAAAGTGGCCATCCTCACCTGACCTCCCCACACTAGCTCACCAGGCCGCTCTTACCTCAATACCAGCCAGATACGAAGAGGAAAATAGTCATTATTTCTACAAGTACATGATACAACTTAGACGTAGCTGAAAATAATAATAATCTTTATTTCTACAAGTATATGTACAATGTAGTCAGGCCTTGCTGACATCAGTGACATACTGCTACATAGAAAGTCCCTGGTTATGCAGAGCATATCGGGCAAATTAGGTTAATTTTGTCCCTCGTATGCTACCCACACTAGTCGGCTAATACCCAGGTACCTACTTACTGCTAGGTGAACAGGGACAGGAGGTGTCTTAGGGAAACACGCTCAAATGTTCCTACCCGTACCGGGAATCGAACCACGGGCCTCATTGTGTGAGCTGAGTGCGCTATCGAGGGTTTGTAGTCCCTGGAGAGTCACTCTGGCTCATCTTTACACTGGTATCACTATAATATATAGATTGTAGATAGCAATGACAGTATTGACGCCACTGGGCCCCCTCTGATCCTCTATAACCAGGATGCTAACTCCCAGGTGCCTACTTACTGCTAGGTGAACAGGGGCAATAAGTATAAGGAAACGTGAGAGACGTTTCCACCCGTGCGGGGATCGAGACTGGATCCCTAAGATATGAGCCAAGAAGCTACGTAATACGCTATTTGTTTTGTAACAGGTGGCGATTAGTAAGTTTATTTAGGCACAGGTACACATAAGTGCAATTATCATACCATAAAAGGTCACATAGGAGCGTTGCAGCTCCTGTCGTGGTTTGTGGGAGTCTGAGGGATCCTTCCCTGACCTGTGGTAACTAATAGTCAAAGGTGGTCTGTAATGGCCATTGGGGGCCTGTAATGGTCAGTGGTCTAATAATGGTCAGTGGTCTAATAATGGTCAGTGGTCTAATAATGGTCAGTGGTCTAATAATGGTCAATGGTGGCCTGTAATGGTCAGTGGTGACCTGTAATGTGGTTAACGCTCTCGCTTCACACGGTGAGGGCCTGGGTTCGATTCCCAGCCAGAGTAGAAACATTGGACGTGTTTCTTTCCACCTGTTGTCTATGTTCCCCATCAGTAAAATGGGTACCTGGGTGTTAGTCGACTGGTGTGGGTCGCATCCTGGGACACTGACCTAAGGAGGCCTGGTCACAGACCGGGCCGCGGGGGCGTTGACCCCCGGAACTCTCTCCAGGCAAACTCCAGGCAGGCAAACCCTCTTCTTATATATTAGTCACACTTACCCTACACCTCAGTACTCTCAACAGGCACTGCAGTTCTTTTTAACAGGACCGAAGTATTATTTACACACTGGATGTAACATTCCAACAGATACTGTAGTTCCTTTCATACTGCCCCAGGATGCGACTCACAACAATGGACTAACACACACAGGTACCTATTTTTCACTGGTAGGTGGGCGAGGGTATAAGGAAAAATTTGATCCTGTTTCTTCATTCCAGGGTAATCGAACCCGGGACCTTGCGGTTGTGACTTGAATATTCTCACCTCTGAGCTACGAGGGACACAAAGATGATGTCTACATGTTTCGTTAAGCGAAGTGCTTAAAAGCTGGATAAGTGCTCTTGATCTGTGTAAATGGAGGTACCTCCACCCCTCCTTGTATCAAACCTGATGACCTCCCCGTCTCCCAGGTGGTGCATGACCCCCCCACGGGTTTAGCACTTCCCCATGAATATAATATTTTGTGGTGCCAGCTGTCTTGGCTGTTCCCTGGCAGCTGGTCACAGTAGGAATGAGGAAACTGCACCAGCTTAGTGATGTGCATTGCTCCCAGGGTGTCGTTCAGGTGTGGCACTCACACCTGGGCAGCCACGAGGGAGTGTGCCAGATTATCTTACATCACTGAAGCCAATGAGAATTAGTGGAGATATGATCATAACGTTAGAAATACCAATGAGAAGAGACGGTGGCGGACAAATACCTATTGTTTACAATGGGAGGGCACTGAGACGCAAGGTATCAAGATTGTTTACCATGGGAGGGCACTGAACCAGGGTATCAAAGATGGTTTACCATAGGAGGGCACTGAACCAGGGTATCAGATTGTTTACCATAGGAGAGCATTGAATCGGGTTATCAAAGATGGTTTACCATGGGAGGGCACTGAACCAGGGTATCAAAGATGGTTTACCATGGGAGGGCACTGAACCAGGGTATCAAAGATGGTTTACCACCTGAATCAGGGGATTGTTTACCATAGAGAGCATGGTTTACCATGGGAGGGCACTGAACCAGGGTATGAACCAGGGTATCAAAGATGGTTTACCATGGGAGGGCACTGAACCAGGGTATCAAAGATGGTTTACCATGGGAGGGCACTGAACCAGGGTATCAAAGATGGTTTACCATGGGAGGGCACTGAACCAGGGTATCAAAGATGGTTTACCATGGGAGGGCACTGAACTAGGGTATCAAAGATGGTTTACCATGGGAGGGCACTGAACTAGGGTATCAAAGATGGTTTACCATGGGAGGGCACTGAACCAGGGTATCAAAGATGGTTTACCATGGGAGGGCACTGAACCAGGAGTTAAGTACACAAACTGCTTAGTAATAGTAGTAAAAACATTTTTGATGTAATAATAACAAGAATTTGGAGGTGTCCTCCCCATAATCGTACCACACCTGACTGCCTCACAGTCCCAAGGCTCTGAACCATCCTTACGGGTTTTGTATTTCCCATGATGATAATAATAGTGAGGACAGTGCAAGATTGATAGTAATCGCTAGGTAACGCAGGCAGATTCCATGCACAGTTTCATGAGTAGGTACAATAAAATTCCGTGGATTGGAGAGCTGTACTATTCAGTTTGAGGTTAGATTATTACTATTATAATCATAACTAAGGTTAGAGACCGGAGACAGGTGTGAATTAAGTACTAAACCCGTGTGGGTCAGCCAGCGCAAGGAACATTCCTGGTTATCTTGTGTTATTGTTGATTGACTTTGACACTCACCCAGTCACCATACCTGACATTTTCTGCACACGGAGGCTGCTGTTTGCACAGTCACACGGGAACTTACACATTCACAACGGGGACTGTTATTTACACATTCGCAACGGGAACTTATTTTACACATTCACACGGGGCTTATTATTTACACATTCGACATTCAATTTACACAGACGAACCTTTGGACATCTCGGATGTAAACTGTTTACAAGAGGGTGGCGTCTCACTGTGGAGAGAGAGAGAGAGAGAGAGAGAGAGAGAGAGAGAGAGAGAGAGAGAGAGACAGAGACAGAGACAGAGACAGAGACAGAGACAGAGACAGAGAGACAAAGATACAGAGATTGATGGATGGATTGATAAATGGATTTATGGATCAAATAATATTCAGTTTCACTCTTTTTTAAAGTCGGAAACTAACGCTTATGCTGTCCTTCATTTTCTGATTGTTACACACACACACACACACACACACACACACACACACACACACACACACACACACACACACACACACACACACACACACACACACACACACACACACACACACACACACACACACACACACACACACACACACACACACACCTTAAACTTGCTGTGTGTGAAACCCAATAGCCACTTGTCAGATCAGTTCTGCAATTTGTCTAGATAATTAAGAGTTGAATGCAACTAGGTTGAGTACAACTGAGTGCAACAAGCTGAGTACGATTTCCGAGTCGAGACACAGATGATCATAGATGCTGAGGACTCCGAGGAAAAGAAAACATACGTATGTCTGTATACTAGTAATAGATTGTTCAAATTATGGAAAGTAACGAATGGACATTCAGCTGCACACAGGCTTGGAATTGATGAAAATAAGGACAAGCTTGTCAAAGCGATGGGTAAGAACAAGGAAAGGAAGTGTTTAAGCTACACAATTACGGTTAAATGTGAACATTAGTGACGTTTGCCCCTCACTCAGTGGCCTTTATCAAGCCGCAAGTTTGTCAACGTGTCGGAAACCCACTGTGTGGTCGAAACTTCAATAAAAGCACTATGTTGTGGGCGATATACCGTCAATAAAGCCACTGTGTGATCGAAAGGTGATCAATAGAACTACTAGGGTCGTGTGGGGGGTGGAAACGCGGGCAGTAATTCCACCCTGCAAACAAAACTTCATCAGTAAAGCCAATGTGTGGGCAAAAGATTGTGAATTGAGTTTGTGTCTCCATACCATCTCGTCAGTATCTCATACCAGCACCACCAAAGGAGAAGCAGTGAGTTAGATTCCCATTCAGATTTGAACCTCATAAATACAGTAAAAATTTAAAAAAAAGTAACATCAAGAAAGAACTGGAGGAGGCTAAGGATAATGTGTAGAAGGTGGATGTCTGAATAGCGAAGCCAGGGAGAAGAAAGATACATATATACTAGGAAGTAGAACAGTTTCAAATTAATCCATATAATTGCTTATAAATACAGGAGGTATGGGATAGCCCATAGCCATACCATAAATCTGAGAATGATAGTTACTTCAGAAGGAAAAGGATTTGAAATTCACAAGAAAAAGAGGAATAAAATCAAGAAAAACATCAGTAGCAATTAGGGAGAAGTGATCACAACTAAGCGAGTACAAGTAGGTAGGTATAGTTAGGTGACTACACTTGAGTACAAGTAGACGAGTACAACTGAGAAATAGACGAGTACAACTGAGAAATAGGCGAATACAACTGACTAGTACACCAAGTGCAACAGTAGGCGAGTACAATTGAGAAGTAGGCGAGTACACATGACAAGTAAGCGGTACAATGCCTCTCCACCGCACCTGGAGACCAACTTACAGATACCAATCTCTAAACAGGTATTAATGGAAACACCTGCACCAGCGTGTACTGGGAGCCACGCCCACTGTATTGCTCCCTCCACCCACCAGTCCTCCACCTGCCACCACTTCCACCCGCTACTACCCACCATCATCGACCAACAACCACCGCCTGCCGCCCACAGTCTACCACCACCCTTACGCCCACCCGCCACTCACAATGAGACACAGTGGATATAATAGAGCTTAATGTTTAGGTGAGTCACCCCACAAAACAGGTGTTTAGCGGACTATCACAAGGTCCTGCGTGGCTGCGTTTAGCTGTTTGCTGGTGGTTTGTTGGTGAGGACACAGTAGTTACGTGATGGTGGTTTGTTGGTGAGGACACAGTAGTTACGTGATGGTTTGTTGGTGAGGACACAGTAGTTACGTGATGGTGATTTATTGGTGAGGACACAGCAGTTACGTGATGGTGTTTTGTTAGGGAGGCCACAGAAAAGTTGTGGTTTTGTTGGTGAGGCCACAGTTTCGTGGTGTTTCGTTGGTGAGGACACAGTTTCGTGGTGTTTCGTTGGTGAGGACACAGTTACGTGGTGGTGTTTTATGGGTGACGACACAGTAGTTACGTGGTGTTTTGTTAGGGAGGCCACTGTGATTGTGATGTTTTGTTGGTGAGGCCACAGTAGTTATGTGGTGTTTTGTTAGGGAGGCCACAGTAGTTACGTGATGGTTTGTTGGTGAGTACACAGTAGTTACGTGGTGGTGTTTTGTTGGTGAGGCCACAATAGGTGGATGGTGTGTGTTAGCGCGCACCAATTCTAGGTATCAGTAATTAAGCAGCCTCTGACTCCCCGGTGCTATATACCCTTATTATATTCACAGAGATGCGCTAAAACCATAAGAGTGATACAGCAAGGAAGGTTTTCAATCCCATGTAAAAACTATAAAGAACTGCGTTGTTGTGTCTATGGTCGTAGGAAGAGGAAGTACAGCACTCACCAGTGTGGAAGACTAACTCTGAGGTGTAATATTAATGTATCAGTACTGGCAATACTGATGTCAACGATGGCAATATTGTTTACAACGAAGAAAATGTGAATAATGGGGATGACACGGCATTAATAACGATAACATCGGTAATTAATACACCTCGTTTAAAAAATTTCTGCGAACAATTTCCTTTCAGTTGCAGCCAAATGAATATTGAAAAGTTACAGCCATTTGAAGTTATATATGGGAGGGTTGATGGCAGCCATTGTTTCCAAAATGGCTGCTATCAATAGGGCTAATAATGGGTATAAATATGGAGTGTGTCTAATATGAAAAGTGTCTCCGATAATGTCTAGGCAGGAGTTACAATCTCTGAGCATGTTATCCATGACTCTGTGATGAATCCACATGGCCTGCTTCCCTGTTATCCACAACACTGATGAATCCACATGACGTGCTTCCCAGTTATCCATAACACTGATGAATCCACATGGCCTGCTTCCCTGTTATCCACAACACTGGTGAATCCACATGACGTGCTTCCCAGTTATCCACGACACTATGGTGAATCCACATGGCCTGCTTCCCAGTTATCCACTACACTGTGGTGAATCCACATGGCCTGCTTCCCAGTTATCCACGACACTATGGTGAATCCACATGGCCTGCTTCCCAGTTATCCACAACACTGTGATGAATCCACATGGCCTGCATCCCAGTCAAAGCTTGTTCTGTGATCTATTTTTTTAACTTCGCAGTTTATGATGGCAAGAAAGTGCGTCCCTTCTGTATACACAATGTTTCCAGGAAGCCCATGTATCTGTGGCTCCTGTGTTTATATGCATTCTTCAACTTTGTAAAGCATTCATTTGCTTTCAAGGTACTTTTGACTTGGACTTTTTTTTTTTTTAAAGATTAAAAACAGTTGCGAAAATATTTTACGTATTGAAACTGGCGCCAAGGAGTGCAAAGCCTTGTCTAAGGGCATGTAAATTATTAAACAAAATACACCACTCTAGGACCAGAAAGGTAAAATCACCAAAAATACTAAACAGCTGGGCAGTACTTTTCAGGAAGGACAGATAAACTAACATATACAAAAAGAAAATAATACTATATTAAGCAGTACTATATACAACACACAACACAATTAAAAAAAATTGCCCAACACCGGCCTGGTCACTGACCGGGCCGCGGGGGCGTTAACCCCCGGAACTCTCTCCGGGTAAACCAGTACACCTTTACCAGGTACTCCAATTTAGGCCACATTATTATTACAAAATATTACCAAAACGCAGTAGTACACTGCTACTAGTTATTTAAAAGTTAAGCCATATGCAAACAGTGGGTCTCCATGACTCCACCCTTCTGCTGGCCTTAGCCTGCAGGCAAACAGAATACTATTATTTCTGTACTCTCTGGATATTAAACAAACCCCACATATATACCAGGGCTATATAAGTACCATAAGAGTACTAAAAAAAATCACCAAAATCCTACGCCTGAACAACACTAAACCACCACAACATAACTCCATAACACCACCTTCAGCAGCTTCTCACTCGTCACTGTCTCACAACTCCATAACACCTCCTTCAGTAGCTTCTCACTCGTCACTGTCTCACAACTCCATAACACCTCCTTCAGTAGCTTCTCACTCGTCACTGTCTCACAACTCCATAACACCACCTTCAGCAGCTTCTCACTCGTCACTGTCTCACAACTCCATAACACCACCTTCAGCAGCTTCTCACTCGTCACTGTCTCACAACTCCATAACACCTCCTTCAGCAGCTTCTCACTCGTCACTGTCTCACAACTCCATAACACCACCTTCAGCAGCTTCTCACTCGTCACTGTCTCCTAACAACAACATTCTGTAACTCCCCACTTGTCACTGTCTCACACCCCTCTCTCAGTCGCCTGTACACTTTCAACTGAGCAGGTCTAAGACACGTCTGTTTCCTGTTCTGTACGTAGCGTTTTTTTTCACACATACATTAAACTGCTATTTTTATATTTTGCAACAATGCAATATCCTGCATAATACTGACTTCAAACACCTTATTTTTAATTATTGTTGTTGTTGTTCTTCTTCAGGAAAATTTATTAAATTGCTTTTAACGACAGTAAAATTTTGATTCCAAAATATATACAAAATATTTCCTGGATAATATTGAAGGAAGAGAAGATTCGGCTCATAAAATTAAACATTAATGCTTTTCTGAAAAAATCCTAATTGCTGTGAGAGAGTCAGTTTTTTTAATAAGGATAAATAGTGTTGGATTTAGAATATATTATAAAATTGTGATAGAATATCAGGCGTCAGTGGTGTCATGGAGGGTGAATATCAGGCGTCAGCGGTGTCATGAAGGCGAATATCAGGCGTCAGCGGTGTCATGGAGGGTGAATGTCAGGCGTCAGCGGTGTCATGGAGGGTGAATGTCAGGCGTCAGCGGTGTCATGGAGGGTGAATGTCAGGCGTCAGCGGTGTCATGGAGGGTGAATGTCAGGCGTCAGCGGTGTCATGGAGGGTGAATATCAGGCGTCAGCGGTGTCATGGAGGGTGAATATCAGGCGTCAGCGGTGTCATGAAGGCGAATATCAGGCGTCAGCGGTGTCATGGAGGGTGAATATCAGGCGTCAGCGGTGTCATGGAGGGTGAATATCAGGCGTCAGCGGTGTCATGAAGGCGAATATCAGGCATCAGCGGTGTCATGGACGGTGAATGTCAGGCGTCAGCGGTGTCATGGAGGGTGGATATCAGGCGTCAGCGGTGTCATGGAGGGTGAATGTCAGGCGTCAGCGGTGTCATGGAGGGTGAATATCAGGCGTCAGCGGTGTCATGGAGGGTGAATGTCAGGAGTCAGCGGTGTCATGGAGGGTGAATATCAGGCGTCAGCGGTGTCATGGAGGGTGAATATCAGGCGTCAGCGGTGTCATGGAGGGTGAATATCAGGCGTCAGCGGTGTCATGAAGGCGAATATCAGGCGTCAGCGGTGTCATGGAGGGTGAATATCAGGCGTCAGCGGTGTCATGAAGGCGAATATCAGGCGTCAGCGGTGTCATGGACGGTGAATGTCAGGCGTCAGCGGTGCCATGAAGGTGAATATCAGGCGTCAGCGGTGTCATGAAGGGTGAATATCAGGCGCCAGCGGTGTCATGAAGGCGAATATCAGGCGTCAGCGGTGTCATGAAGGCGAATATCAGGCGTCAGCAGTGCTATGAATGTGAATATCAGGCGTCAGCGGTGTCATGGAGGGTGAATATCAGGCGTCAGCGGTGTCATGAAGGCGAATTCAGGCGTCAGCGGTGTCATGAAGGTGAATATCAGGCGTCAGCGGTATCATGAAGGCGAATATCAGGCGTCAGTGGTGTCATGAAAGGTGAATATCAGGCGTCAGCGGTGTTATGGAGGGTGAATATCAGGCGTCAGCGGTGTCATGGAGGGTGAATATCAGGCGTCAGCGGTGTCATGGAGGGTGAATATCAGGCGTCAGCAGTGTCATGGAGGGTGAATATCAGGCGTCAGCGGTGTCATGGAGGGTGAATATCAGGCATCAGCGGTGTCATGGAGGGTGAATATCAGGCGTCAGCGGTGTCATGGAGGGTGAATATCAGGCGTCAGCAGTGTCATGAAGGCGAATATCAGGCGTCAGCAGTGTCATGAAGGGTGAATATCAGGCGTCAGCGGTGTCATGGAGGGTGAATATCAGGCGTCAGCGGTGTCATGGAGGGTGAATATCAGGCGTCAGCGGTGTCATGGAGGGTGAATATCAGGCGTCAGCGGTGTCATGGAGGGTGAATATCAGGCTTCAGCGGTGTCATGGAGGGTGAATATCAGGCGTCAGCGGTGTCATGGAGGGTGAATATCAGGTGTCAGCGGTGTCATGAAGGCCTCCACGGCCCTGCTGACCACCCCTTTCACACGCAAGCACACATGCTGCTGCTGCCTGGTGATTGTACTGGTTGTTGCTGCTACTGCCTGCTGATACTACTGCCTGCTGCTGCTACTGCCTGTTGATTTTACTGGCTCTTGCTGCTACTGCCTGCTGATTCTACTGGCTCTTGCTGCTACTGCCTGCTAATTCTACTGGCTCTTGTTGTTACTGCCTGCTGATATTACTGGCTGCTGATGCTACTGCCTGCTGCTGCTACTATTTGCTGATGCTGTTACATTGTGGTACAGTTATTATGACTTAATCATCATTAACATTATTTAGATGTCAGGGAAAGGGTTGTAATTGATGTATTTTGGTTGACAGGATGCGAATGCGCGCCTGCTTGTCAGATTCAAGATAATATTAAAACACAGACGAGCGAATGTGAAGATGGTTGGAGATGTCAGTGAATGACTGGTTAAATATGAAGGTCGCATGTTTACACCTCTTTGATCAGCTGATTTGATAGCGGTGGTGGTGGTGGGGACCGGTGGTGATCGCCGTGGTGGTGGTGGTGGTATGAATGATTGGTGGTGGTGTTGCTGGTGCTGCAGGTGATAATTTTGCTGCTGCTGGTGCCACTGTTGCTTGTTCCACCGTTGCTTGTGCAACCGTTGCTGGTGCCACCACTACTGCTGCTTCTCCTCGCACTACCTCCGCCTCACGTACGGGGTTTATTTTCACGTCCACATCAGGAGAAATGTTTGTATGACACTGGGCTTCCGCAACTCACCTTATCTAGAGCAGGGGCCTTTGATAGACGCAATAGTTGAAGGTTAGGTAAGGTTCGTCAGGAAACAGGACAAGTGTTTCTTGACGCGGGTCTTAGTCATATGTTAACCCACAGCTGGAGCTTCTGGCCGAGGCCTTCCACTGGCTTATCGGTCCACCCCTTTAAAAAATATGGCTACGATTATAACCATGAGATTAGTAGTTGAAGCAGCAACAGCAGTGGCAATAACATCAGCAGAAGCAGCAGCAGCAGAAATAGCAGAAGCCTTAGCAAGCTAGAGCAGTGATTCTCAACCAGGGGTAAAAAAATTACATGGCAAGGCGTAAATATTTGATGTACCTGATAATTGAATAATAATTCAATTAAATTTCTGTAGAAAATAATTTTTTTTTATTATTTTTGGTCATACGAATGTATATTGCTATTTTTGTGCAAAACCTGAATAATTTATTTTTTTTCTGACCTTGTTTTTCTGTCCCTTTATGGTGACGATAATTTTTTTGTATGAAAGTTAGGGGGTATATGGAGAAATACATCAAGCCGAGGGAGTTATTGATGGAGGAAAAGTTGAGAATCCCTGAGCTAGAGGATGGTGGTCACCCACCATCGGTGCCCCCGGCGCTCGGGCCGAAGCTCGAAGTTGGGCTGTTGTTGACTGGAAAGAAATTCTTCACTGAAGATTTGATAAGAGCTTAACCGTCCTTGCAGAGAAGAGCTTCACCGTCGTTGCATTGAACAAAATAAGCTTTCATTGGGACCACGTTTCGATCTGTTATGATCTTACCAGTTCGAAACGTCTTCCCAATAAGAGCGAGAGAGAAGAGGGTGGTGCATATGAGGATGGTGCTACAGTGAGACTACCCTCAGGCTGGTAACCGAATGGGTAACAAAAAAATATTGAGATTAAGGTACTGATAGATTTAGCACAACTTTGGACAGTGAGTGGATGGGTTACCACGAGGTCATAGTAAATGGAATACGAAAGACATTTTCGTTATTAAGCAAAGCTAGGTACATCAGCAGTGTGTCGCTAGCCTATTCTGTTTTCTAGCTAACAGAATATTCTGTATTGTATCATGCAGGTTGGGTTTCTTAAATAGTGAGGAAGTTTGTCTGCCTGGTGTTCATGACGTTTTAAACCATGTGGGACTAGGAGGAATAGTCTCTGGCTGGTTAAACCATCGCAGACTCCCGGAATCGGAAATGCCATATTTAAGACTTCCAGAATCGGGAGTACCAGGTTTAAAACTGCCTGAATTGAGGGTACCAAAGCTGCTACGTCTACTGGAATCAAGCCTAATTCCTCTACTAGGTACTACCACCGCCACCACCCCTTATTACTATCATCATAGCCACCTACTAGTCCTACCACCACCACCATTTAGTTCTACCAGCACCACCTGCTACCACCACTACTACCTACTATTCCTACCACCCCACCTAGTTTTACCAGCACCACCTGCTGTCACCACCACTACCACCTACTAGTCCTGCCACTACTTAGTTCTACCAGCACCACCTGCTGTCACCACCACTACCATCATCCCTGGCCACCACCACAACAAGAGCCGCACCTCACGCCCAGCCCAGTTAAACCAGCTGCAAAATCGACGTCAGAGAACTGCCCTTGTCGTTCTCAGTTGGCAGCTGAGTGAGAGAATACTTATTATAATAATGTTTATTTCGACTCCTTGGGCCCTCGTCTGATTAATACTTTGTTGCTCTTTATAAACCACTTTATTACTGGTTTGGAAACACTTATAAATTATCATGTACAGTCGACTTTGATCACCATGTTTCGAGTTTTTGGGGACCTCGGATTCTATACGATGTTACTTAAAACCATTTATTTTGCGTTATTATTGTTACTATTATTATTACGCCAATGGAAAAGAGGCAAGTGCAAAAAAAGCTGGAAAAAGCAAACGTGTCTTTGATTTTTAAGCAGGGACTGGCGGGCAGGTCTAAACTGTAGACTCGTTTCACATGTTTGTTGACAACGATATTAAAGAGTGGTGGAGAGGAACGGATTTTTAAACGACAACAAGTACAAGTTAAGCGACGGGAAATCTCGTAAAATTCACTGGTCAACAACACCAAAATTTCGTTGTCAAAAATATTTGAAGGTATTTACTGTATGTTGGGGTTGTTAAATTCGAAAATGTCAGTAGGTTTTTCAAATCGGCTCTAGTTCGTGAGATATTGCATACCTACTTTCAGTTAACAGGGAACTTAGCCATAACGCGGGTATATGTACATGTAGTGACAATTTGTATATACAGATAGTTTTAATAAAGATTATAGTTTTATTTTTAAATTACTCAATATTTAACGAAAGGAGTTGTATCAACGACTACGTGGCAATATTGTAACATTTATTTTGTTAGTTTTTTCCAGATAACTATGAGATTTTCATGAAGTCTGCTTAAACAATCCCTCTGCATTTTGCTACATTTGTCGTGAATACTCTTTGCAAAAACAAAGAAACAATATCACAGACTTTGTAAAACAAGCTTATCTTACTTATTTTAGAGTGGCGCTTTAAACAAGTCTTGGACTCCCCATATAGTTTACAAAACTTGTGTACAATGTTTACGACAGTGAAAAAATAATGAAAGGAAAGGTTTAAACTTTGGTGTGCATCTGAACTTTTAGCATCCACACTAAAAGAAAAGAACTGTCTACAACAAGAGAAAAAATACACTGAGAAAATTATGAACTAAATATTGATTACAAACGGAGAAATTCATAGAAACAGACCATAATACCGAGCACTGGAGACGCACATCTGTCGAATCACTCTGGCGACATGTAAGAGGCGGGTGCCTCTAAGAACAGAAGAATGACACACTTGTGCAACATTTGGGAATCTTTTTGAGGTAACGTTTCGCTAGCCAGTGGCCTCTTCAGTCCAATACATAGAACGGTGGAGGAAGAGGAGGAGTTTGAGGTAATCAGTCCCTCAGTCTGGAGTCGATGTGTTCAGTCCAATCTTGAAGAAAGTACAGCATATGCTCGCAGAAGCGGCTTATATACTGCAGTCAGGCGAGTCAAAGCAGGAGGAGGCGGAGTCACAGTGGAAGTATCCACTAGTGTCAGTAGGTCATGTCTATACGTTAGACGAGCGTTGAAGAATTCTTTGTATCAA
>NC_091335.1:9933071-9966923 GCF_038502225.1 Cherax quadricarinatus | reverse complement strand
GAAGTGGTCAAGAAAAAGAGAGCGGGAAGCCTCCATAGGGAGTTCGGCTTTCATGCATGGCAGTGGGAAAGAACAGACTCGAACAGTTGGAACTTCCCAAGGGGGCAGGGAAAAGTGAGATGCTACATGAACATAGAAAGGTGGTAACCGAAGAGAAGACGAGCGAATGGAGGCAGAGAGAAAAGGGGCGGAATAAGCAGGGGCGATGAACAAATAAAGAATGTCTACTAACATGAGTGACCATCCTATATACGGAAGGAGTGTGGAGGTAATGAGATCGAACATAATAGCGAAGGCAGTGAGCATCATGGTGATCAGACAAGGATGGAATATTCGCTTCTGCATAGAGGCTCTCAACAGGGGGTGAACGAAAGGCACCAAGGCACAGATGGAGACTTTGGTGATGAATGTGATCAAACTTAGAGTTGTGCGAGAGGCTGTAAAATAGATTTGGTCACCATAATCCAGCTTGGAGAAGACTAGGGTGGAATGCAAACGGAGGAGAGTGGGACAATCTGCTCCCTATGAACGATGAGCGAGAACTTTAAGGAGATTTAGCCGACCATGGCAAGTTGTCTTTAAAGAAGAAATGTATGGTCTCCACATCAGCCGGCGATCAAAGAGCAGGCCCATAAACTTGATCGTATCACATGTCAGAATACGTGAACTGTGTAAGTACATACAAGGGAGTATCCAGAATAAGAGGACGTCTAGCGAAGGTAATGAACCAGGTTTTCGTACTAGAAAATTTAAAGCCGTGAGATGTGGTCCAATGGGAGACTCGGTCTACCACACCCTGAAGAGAAGCTGCTACTAATCGACAGTCAGTGCCCGAGTAAGCTATAGTGAAGTCATCAACATAAAGTGATGACCAAATATGCAAAGGAAGAACAGAAGGGAGGTCATTTATAGCTAAGAGAAAAATAGTAGTGCTGAGGACACAACCTTGTGTAACTCCCTCGGCTTGTACAAAGTCCGAAGAAAGTGAGGTGCCAATACAGACCCGAAAATGTCTATCAGACAAGAAAGCAGCAATAAAGTTTGGTAGAGTACCAAGGAGGCCTAAAGAATTAGCTTGGGCTAAGATGTTATACCTCCAAGTGGATTTATATGCCTTCTCTAGATCAAAAAAGGCTGCTAGGACAGTGGTTGTTAGCAAAGGCATTGCGAATATATGTATGTAAGTGGAGCAAGGGGTCTACAGTAGAGCGGCCTTTGCAAAAGCCATATTGGCGAGGGGAAAGGCTACTGTGTGTCTCTAAGAACCACATCAGACATCTTTTCATTGTTACATCACCTTGCAGATCATACTGGTCAGGACAATGGGACGATAGTGAGAGGTGTCAAGTCCCGAGGCACCTGATTTGCGAAACTGTAATATAATAGCCAATTTCTAGTGTTGAGGGAGAACCCCTCGCATCCAAATTAGATTGAAAAGACATAAAAGAATGGGAAGGGCCGTAGAATGGAGATGTTGAAGCATACTGAGATGGATATCAGGCCCCTGTGCTGACAGCCAGCAAATGGAAAGCGTGGACTCCAGTTCTTGAAGAGTAAAAGGTACGTTAAACGGCTCCAACCCATTTGAGGAGAAATCTAAGGTAGGTTTGGATGCAAGAAATGAGGCACAGAGGGAGATATGAACAAGATAGTTCCTGATTGCTGTGACAACTTCTAAGGGTTCAGCGACATCAGCTCCGGCAACCCGCAAAACGGGAGCTGGGTTCGGAGTGTACTTATCACACAATTTCCGCACCCTTTTCCAAATTGCGCACACAGGGGAAGACGAGTTAATGGTGCACGTAGTCTTGCCAACAAGTGCACTTAGCATCACAGATGATGTGGCGAGCAACTGCCCTTGCCCGCTTGAAATCCAACAGACGCTCATCGATACGATTATATAGATAACGGCCCCATGCAGCATGTTTCAAACGCACTGCATGGGAGCATGTAGGAGACCACCAAGATACACATGCCTGAGAATGGCTACCTGAGGTTTGGGGGATAGAACAATCGCCACAGTTAGGACCAAGGTCAAAAACTGGTGTGCCATTTCATCATTAGAGGATGAAAGGGGGTCCTCACAATGGGCGGTAAGATGGGAGTATAAGTCCCAATCTGCTTGAGCAAATTGCCCATGAGGGCTACGAAACTGTTGGGCATACATAGTAGAAGAAAGAAGGATGGGAAAGTGATCATTATCGTGTAAATCTGGAAGAACACACCACGCGAAATCAAGTGTAACGGGCGAGGAACAGATAGAAAGATCATTGCAGGAGAGAGACCGAGTACAAAATGGGTAGGATCACCCATGTTTAAAACATGAAGAGGATGAGATGTGAGAAGTCTCCAACTAATCACCACGAGAGTCACAGTGGGACCCTCCCCACAGGTGATGGCGAGTGTTAGTCACCCAACAACAATATGGGCAGCGGTAGAGATGAAATTAAAAATGCAATATCTGAGATACAGAATGCATGGGAGGGGGAAAGATTCAGAGAGCAAACCATAAACCATCGGTGTATATTAATACAAGCTGCAGCATAATGCAGCGAGGAACAAATAAAACTTGTTGATACGGTATATCAATGCGTACAAGAAGCGCGCTTTCATTAAATGATTCATCAGGTAAAGGACTGGAAGAATGCATCAGCAAGTAGCCCGAAACGGGGCATATGACAGAACGAATTCTGGGATCTTGCAACCCAACACATACTGGGGACAACTGGGAGAGCAACAATTGAAGTTCTCCTCAATTGCCCTTAAGGCCACGAATATTCCATTGTAAAAAAGACATTATGTACAGAAATAAAAATGACAACAATAAGAAACAATAAAACCTATGGGCTTTGAGGATCAGTAAAGTTAACGAGTGGGGGCACCGGTAAGTGTGTAAGGAAGGGGTAGAAGGAGGCGCATTAGTGTCCACCAGGGGTGTCGTCTCTGCTATGTAGCTGGAGATAGCATCTAATGTCTCGGTTGATAAGGAGCTGACAATGCCATGATGTCAGACAGGAGAGGCAGTGCAAGTAAAGGTCAGAGTAACTATGGAGGCAACCAAAGAGGTCTGAGGAGGGCGGAGAGCATGAGCCTGGAGAGGTGCGCTGGCTGGGAGAGAAGAATCCTGTAGTGTAACAGGAGAGGAAGGAGGTTGAAGGGCAACTATGGAAGAAGATGAGGGGGAAAAGGGGAAGAAGGAACTACACCTTTGTGTGAGAGCTGGAAAGGGGGTGAGAACTAGTCTCCGAGGTAGAAGATAGATTCTGGAGAGGGGATGGATGTGAAGAAAGTGTAGGTCTGCGAGGTCTAGTAGACTTGAGAAGTAAGTGAGCGAGATGTAGAAGTAGAAAGTGGTGTGGAGGTAGGAGTGTCAGAGGATAAAACTGCATAAACATTAGAAACTGGGGTGACTCCGGAAGACACGGACGCAGAGGGATTGGGGGGTGGGAAGACTGTCGAGGTTGGAAGTCTGCGGGCTACTCGAGCATATGGGACACAAAGTTTTCCTTGAAGGCGGAGCCGAGAGACTGCCATAGAGTAAGTAAAGCCCTTGCGCTCTTTAATGTAACGGATGTCTCGTTCATTATGATAGACCTGGCACCGGCGGGAAAAAGAAGGATGAGGTTCCTTGCAACTGAGACAAAAGGGGGAGGAAGACTACAAGACGTATTGGAATGATCTCCTGCACCACAGATCGGGCATTCCACTGCAGATCTGCAGTGTTTAGCAGGGTGCCCAAAACGCCAGCAATTATGACTGTTGGGGGTGGGAACTACTTGACAGACCTCTAAACGATGGCCGCAATATAGACAGAGGACGGAAGTTCACGGCAGTCGAAGGTTAAACGAGCAATGTTACTAGGAAAGCGCCATCGCCCACGAGCGAGCAGGATGCATGTACCTACCTTTAGAATAGGGAGGTTTTGAAGGACTAATTGTTCTAAAATATCATCGCTGCAAGACAAAAAATCACTCTGTACAGTGGTGCGTGGTAAGACCACAGTACCACTGCAAGAATTAAGAGTAGCGTGCTTAGGAACGGTGACTGGTATGTTATCTATGGAAGTGATGTGGGAGAGAGCATGAGCTTGCTCTGAATTCTGTACAGTTATGACACGTGCACCGCTTCGAAGAGCGTGGAAAGATATATGTTGGCCAATGTGCCTTAAGAGTTTTACCAATTCCATGATCAGACAGATAATCCATTTGAGACATCATTTGTAAAGAAAAGAATTTTGTCTATTGTGCACTCATTAGCCTGGTACGCAAAGGTAGCGAGTGTTGTGTAGGTTGTTATAGAGCAGTCATCAACGAACTGTCATCCGTAGGTTGTCTTGGACGTTTAGTAGTACAGCGGGCGATCTGACCCGAGGGAGGCAGGCGATCCGAAAACCATCTCACCATATTTGGGGAAGCCGGACGCATTGTGAAATGCATGCTAGAAGTAGCGACATTAACAGAAACAGGTGACACCGCAGCTCCTGAAGCAGGTGATGAAGCATCACCGGCATAAGGTACAGGGGTACAAGAAGAGTCGAGAGAATGAACCAATAATGAAGCTGGGTCAGAACAGGGTGTGGGATCAGAATGGGGCCTGGGAGGAGGGTGGGTTTCACTGGACGAAGACTCCATAATAATAGGTACATCTTCTGTGATAACTCCTTTCTTGTTATTTTAAGAAAAAGGGAAAGAAAGAAAAAAAAAACAAAAGGGACAGCGGAGGGACAGTCGCTAGGAGGCATGGAGGAACCGAAAGCTCCCCCTCTCATCCGAGAGGGCCTCGAGCTCACTGGTGGTGAAGATGCAGCGTGGAACCCATGCCATACCCTACCCTTCACGCCAGTAAACCAGCGCTCCAGGATAGCAGCCTCGCATCTACCAAGCTACCTCAGCAGACAAAAGAAAGGGTGGTTGGAAACCCGCCACAAAGCATACCCCCTTTGGCCGTGCCACCTCCCAGAACCGACAGGCAATTTCCGGAGATACACCCATTACCCAAGGGGCACCCCGCCCTCTTCCTGGAAATCAGGGAAGGGAGCAGGGCACCTCCGGATAATAGATTCTACGGCAAACCACACCACCCCCGAGGGACCTCACGGAGTGGGACGAACCCCGGCACACCACCTCCTACCTAGAAACTGTAATGCCAGAGGGAAGGACCCCAGAGGCTACAAATGGGATGGGAAACAAGGGTAGGAAAGGGGAGGGTGGAGTAGGGAAGGGAGGATTGGGGGTAATTAGGTTTGGTCGGAGGAAGAAAACCAAGAGGTCCAATTCCTCAGACCGATAGCCTCTTTACCACTGCAAAGAGCCCCCCTTAAAGAGATCAGGTACAGTAGGGCCCTGCTTTATGGTGTTTTGCCTTACGGTGTTCCACTAATACGGCGCTTTCAAATTACGAGCAAAACTTGATATACGGCTCCTGGTCTTTCTAATATGGTGTGCCCCACCCGGTTTGTTTACATTCTCCATGAGCACATTTCTCTATTATGTCTTGAAATTTTGGAAAGTTTCACTTTCCAAATTTTCAAGTGTTTTTAAGTTATTGCATATTTTATATGTACTCTGATAATTATACTTATGTGTACTTGTACCTAAATTTACTTACACACTGTGCTGGCATGCAGGTACACATTAAAATCACCTAGTCTCTCTACTCTTGATGCCATATTAATAATACATGTACGTAATCTCTTAGGTGCATTAAATGTTGTATATTACATTAATATAGACATTTCCATTAATCCATCTATGATTTTTTTTTTCAAAATTATATAATAAACATGATAAATACACCCCACAGTAGAATAAATTAACAAATATGAGATGTGGTAGCCAGGCGACTTGTAGTCCATCAGAGAAAATGTGTACACTATAATGTTACTGGGGGTAACTAGAAAATTATTCCTTTCGTATATAATTTTATTCATGTATACACAGATAGTTACATAATTATCATACATAGCATATGTGTAGAGAACCTAAGACAACCCAAAAAAGTCAAAGTGACTTACGTATTTCCATATGCCTTCACTCAGAGCATCATTTCTTCTAAAAATGGTGTTACATGAGAATGGGAATGTTTCTCTCTATTTATTCTACTGTATTAACGTGGAGACAACTTCTATGCAATGTAAAGCATTTGTATTAGGGTATAATACAAAAAGTGTATGAATGAAAACCAGATGCATTCACCTGGTTTGTTTACATTGTGTGGGAGGGGTGGGGCGGGGCAGGGCGGGGAGGGTTGCCCTGACTGGCTACCATACTTCACAAACCTGACTTCCTACAAATAAAACTCACCTCACCCTACATTAAGACTACAAATATTTTAAGGTAAGTAATGGCTGTACTGTGTTTGTATTTTACTTTTTATTGTTTTTAATGCCTAGTTCTATTGCTAACTTAATATATGTTAGTGTAAACTTATCTGGCATTTACATATATGCATTTATGAGTGAAAAAAATGGCGTTCTGCTTTCTGGCAGTAGCCTGGAACCTAACCTGCCGTATAAGTGGGGCCCTACTGTACGTCTTGCTACTTTTACTTGCACTTGGGTCACACTGCACATGCATAGACAAGCATATATGCACATACACACACACCCTCTGGGTTTTCTTCTATTTCCTTACTAGTTCTTGTTCATTTCCTCTTATCTCCATGGGGAAGTGGAACAGAATTCTTCCTCTGTAAGCTATGCATGTCTTAAGAGGCAACTAAAATTCCAGGAGCAAGGGGCTAGTAACCCCTTCTCCTATATATATTCCTAAATTTATAAATAGAAATTTTCGTTTTTCTTTTTGGGCCACCCTGCTTCAGTGGGATATGGCCTGTGTATTGAAAGAAAGATTTTAAGAACTACAATTCCATGCCCAGTTGAACCATTCCAAAATACAGTTCAACCTAACCTTGATATTACAATCGCCATTTTAGTCAACTGAAACATGATTAGTAAATAGTTTATTAATATTAAGGATTTCAGAAAGAGTAAAATATGAAGATTTTATTTATATATACATATCTATATTATCCTCAGGGCATAATATGACAGTACCACCCAGTCTGTCATAAGTAACATGTTGAAGTTCAGTAATTTGTATTTTAAGCCTTTTAATATACAGATTTTGACTTATGATGCACTTCAGTGTACAGTATGACAGAAATGCCTTACCACACAAAATAGTCTTTCTTATAGAACAATGAGAAAACAAGAAAGATAATCTGAGTTGTGTAGATCAAATAAGACTGCACTATCTTGACCGAGTGAGGTACATCAGCGGATAGGAACCCATTTTTCTATGACTTCAGCATATTTCTTCCTTTCTGAAAAAAAAAGGGTGTTAAATTATTTGTCTGTATGCATGCACACATCTTCAAGAAAATGGCTAATATTAATTTTTTTTTAAATATTTGAAGTAAAGATAATTTTAAATGTGCACATGCATTGCATGGGTGTAAGATAAAAACATGTTAAGTAAAGATACATCCCTTAGAATTAGTTTAAATGTTCAGGAATCATTAAGTACAGTATAGTATAGTATAGTATAATTCAAAAGCTCTGTCCAAATTTTACGAATTTAAAATTAAGCTTGTGAAAACAAAAATGCATGAAAATTCTTGTATTGATGGCAAGTCAATATTTCACATACACATCCTTAAATTTTTTCATAACTTCTTTGTCTAATATAATTTTGGAAGGGAAGAGGGAGGCAAGAGTGGAAGATTACCTAACTTCCAGGCTTCTATATATATTTGTGTATCATTATGAGAGTTACCAGTCACATTGCAAGTTCCCCCCATAATGGAATTTTTTTTTTAATATGTAACTAAGTACTGTGCATGACTTCCCGCTGAGAAATGGTGGCCATTTTTTTGACACTTTTCTTGATAAATGATTTATGGAGACGTGGTTCAGAGGATCATTCTGACTGTGATGTCTACGCACATCTGCCAAGACAGCTTGTCATTTCTGTCTTGGTAGACAACCGATATGGTAAAAGGGGAAAAAAAAAAAAAAAAAAAAGGCATTAGCACTAGTTATTTGGGCAGGATAACAATTTGGTCATGGTACACTCTGAAGGGCTCATACGATGCACATTATTTTGGGAAAACCAAGGGTGAAGACAGTGTTAGCTTTAATCTTTGTGCAAGGCAAGAGCATCACCAACTATGTTCGTAATTCGATCCCTTGAAATCCGTCACAGGGTATGTCACTTTTTTGTTTGTTAGGCCATCCAAGGGGTAACACTGATGTAGGGGAAAAGGACTAGGGTAGGACAGAACAGTGAAAAAGATTGTGGGTAAACAGAAAGGCATGTAATCACTTTGAGTGGGTTTTAAGGAAGTGATTTCTGCCATGATGACAAGTGTGGTGGTATGTCACATACAGTATGTAAGATTAATGATGACAAAGATGAAGTTGCTGATTTGTTAAATAAAATTTATGACTGCCAAGAAAAATCAAACCCATTTATGGTACATACCAATAGGTGGAAAATCATCCGGGTGAGCAAGCATATAATGGTAATAAATGTGGTCCCTCTCAGCCGCTCTCTGTGCTAGCCATCTAGTGGCACTAATGCCAAGAAGTATCCCAAGACTAGAAAACATCACATGTTGCTGTATACCTGTGGAAAACAAAGACATGTTCTTTCATATGTATATACAGTTCAAAATATACACTTGTTTTTTAACAAATTGGCCATCTCCCTCCATGGTAGGGTGATCCAAATAAAGAAGAAACACTTTCATTATCACTTGCTCTACCAATGTCTTGCCAAAGGCATATTCCCACCTCTCCTACTAAAATTTCTCTTCTTCAGTTATAATAGGTTTATTAAATACAGACTCTCCTCACTTAGCGACGTACTCGCTTACTAACGACTCGGACTTACAACGGCCTCTGTGACCAGTATGCATATCTAAATGTACACCTACCATCCGACTTATGACCGAGTTCGGTTCCGAGAAACCGGTCGTAAGTCGAAATGGATGTAAGTCGAACTTTACTACTGAATATCAACATCACATTTTTGTAATGACTTTATTTTATTGTTTTATTTTGGTATTTCATGTTTTACTTTACTTTTTATGCTGTTAGTACTGTATTGTATACTGTAAGGTTTAGGATAAACACTGTGTACAACACAAATAGTTGTTTATTTCCCAGAAATTTGGAAAAAAAAAAAAAACACACGGTCGTAAGTCGAGTGGTCGTAAGTCGAGCAGGTCGTAAGTTGGATGGTAGGTGCATAGAGCTGATTTCCTCTGTTCTGTTTATTATAATATACAGTACACTACTGTATAAACATTTATAAATATACTAAAAGTGTTTTAATGTCACTCTTGCATCATTTATAGCAATATCAAAGATGGTTGACATAAACCCACTACCGTTATAGTATGCTCCTCGTTGAGCGACGAATTCGTTTACCGACGCGGTATTAGGAAGAAAACTGTTTTTAGGGGAGGAGAGGCTGTAATAGGTTTATTAAAACAATTCACGTGCTCACATCACTGAATATCTCTGTGTAAATACAGCCTCTCCTCACTTAGTGACATACTTGTTTACTGACGACTCTGACTTATGACAGGCTCTCTGACCAGTATGCATACCTAGTGTATATTAGAGCTCCTGTATTCTGTTTATTACAATACACAGTACACTATAAATATTTAAAAATGTATCAGAAATGTTATAAATTGTGCAAAGGTGACATTTGATATTGTTTTAAAGTGATTAACACAAACCCACTACCATTATAGTATGCTCCTCGCGTAGCGATGAATTCGTTTACCAACATGGTCTTAGGAACAGAACTCTGTCGTTAAGTGAGGAGAGGCTGTAATCTAAATAAACAAAGTTAGGTAAGATTTAAGATGTATTAACTGAAAATAAGAATACTTGAAGGAGAAACCAAAAAGGTACATTTATGTATTTGTAACAGGTAATATGGAAGCATGAGAAACAGGCTATCACAAAATAGAGAATAGTAAACTGTTTTGCAGGAAATAGTTAACTTTTAAAATAATATGTAACAGATGCAAATCTATAGAAAGAATGGGACACAGGCAAGAAGATAAGACAGGATACAAATGTACTGCTGGTGGTGAAGAAGAGAGGTGCAGAGCAAGCATACCATGGGTGTCATGCAAAATGTTACTTGTACACTGAGAAATTGTTTTTGTGACTGTTTACTGCTACTAAGTGTTTTGAGTTTTGCTCTACATGGAGGAAAATACTGTAACAATGAAACCTTACTCTGTACCTGTGTCTTTTGTTTATTTGAGATAAATAATTAATTACATATATTTCTGAAAATGTGTAGCGAGATGTTGAGCAAGTAATTGGTTGAAATACATGAAAAACAACAAAAATTAGCAACAGAATTGGGAAAAATTCAACTAGGTCTAAACTACATTACTTTTTAACCCTTAAATGGTCCAAATGTATATATACGTTTTTTCAACATCTGAAAGTATGTAAAAAAATGTAGATCTTTTTTGTTTTACATTTGAAAACATGTAAAAAAACTTTTATCTACATTTTTTTTTTGTTATATTTGAAAATATGTAAAAAAAAAGTAGATCTACTTTTGTAGCACTACGAATTTGAACGTCAATCTCTTTGGACCGTTTTAGGGTTAAAAGTACAGTATTACAGGTCTAGAATTTTAACAGTTGTCTGCTACAGTTTCTGCAAGTGGTTTTGGAAACTGCCACTGTTGCAATCTCAGATTATCCAACTGAAGTCTGTCAATGCATTAAAGGTTCAAAGGAATATAATTTTTTTTTTTTATTAGCACACTGGCCAATTTCCACCAAGGCAGGGTGGCTTGAAAAAGAAAAACTTTCACCATCATTCACTCCATCACTGTCTTGACAGAAGAGTGCTTTACACTAGTTTTTAAACTGTAACATAAGAACAGATTTTTGGAAGGAACACCATGGGAAAATGTCCACTCTCGGCCGCAGCCGCAGCAAGCAGCAACAAGGCTGCTCCTATATCTTGCCATCCCCTGGGCCTATCCGAACTCCAGTGATGGCCAAATTGCAAGTACTGCTGCAACAACATGCAAGGAACCTATAGTGACATAAAAACTGACGGTGACAACAATGAAATAGACTAAATATGACAAAAGAGGGACTGTCATTGAAGTACCAGACCTGCTGTCAGACATGAGACGTTTTCCATTACAATGAAATACTGACCTCCATATCAACTGCACCAGTGTTCAACGGGAAGACAACGTGGCAGAAAACCTGATCAACTAAACTCCAAGGAAATGACAGGTCTGTAGGACTTTTTTCCTCAGTGCCAAACGAGGGAAAGAATTGAGCATTTAAACATGGCTGACCGGCATCCAAACAGCCGCTACTGCCAGATGTACAACTAGTGAAGTGAAATTCTCATCTTTACTGACGTTCATCTGTTGACAGTAGCATCATATCTGTACCACCATCATATCACCTGTACCAGTGCTAACGAGAGGGAAACACAGGAGACATCGTCAAATCAACAGTACAAAACTCCAAGGTTATAGGACGGTTATCCCTCAGTGCCAGTCGTGGGAAAGAAGTGAATAGTTAAACAGTCAAGGTTAATGTTTTAGTAGCTGACCTATATTCAGCTGACCAGTGTACAGCGAGAGAATCATAGCAGAAAACGCCAAATAAATCTATATACTCAAGGAACTCCAGGTTGTAGGTGGCGTTTACTTCCCTCAATGCTTTAAAAATGGCAGATTCAGCAAACCAGGTCACGAGTCAACAACGCGACACAACCCCCGATAAATGGAACTGAGGGGGATTTGGAAGGATAAAACCATTGATTAAACCTTTCTGGTCTACCAGAATGGAAAGGACTTAGAAGTTAATTGGTGAAACCGGACTGTGAAGTGAAGTGGGAAGGGGAGTGTGTAATAAGGGGTTAACTGAAAGAGGTGTGTGAAGTTAAGGGAAAAGTGAGCTGTGAAGAGGGTTTTGAAGAAGAAAATTTACTAGTAATTCAGTGGTGATTGCTAAAGCAGATACTAAGTGTACTAGGGACTGGGAAAGAGAAATAAATATTATTGTATATGAGTAAAAGAGCGAAGAGTGAAAATGGCAGGCATTAGGGGGGTACAGGCTGCCATAATTACATTTATCTTTCTTCTTCAATTCCATGAAGAAAGAAATCAGTCATGGGGGCTGAAAAAGGTGAATGGAGTAACAGCGCCCTGGACAGTAAAAGCCCAACAGTTGCCATCCTACCAGAAAAGTAAATGTCACTATCGCTGCAAGGTATGGCAACACCGCATACCCAAACAAAAACAGTGGCACACAGCTCTTATTGTAGCACTCTTAAGTGGTGATATCCAAATTAATCCAGGACCTCAAACTATTGTGCAGAGGCAAAACAGACAGATAAATGACGGCGATAATGACGGTCTAGTAGCTAGGAATGATAACCTTAACTCCATATGTAATGCATACATAGGTCAATGTGAGACAGTACAGCCATTATTATCTCAAACACTACCAAACAGGTGCATACACTGTACTAAAGTACGCATGAAAAACAGAAAAGGCACCTTATGTAAAATGTGTAAGGGGTGGGTGCATGAAGGATGTATGTACAATTATAGCAATGGTGCCAGAATTCATTTTGTGTGTAACAAATGCACTTTGGCACAGTTACCCTTTAGCAATGATGACATTGATTTACCTAATTTTAATACAAATGGCCCATTGCCATACATTGATGATTATAATTGTTTTATGAAAACAGGCCTTCACTTTATTCATGTCAATGCAAGATCACTTCTTCCTAAATTGGCAGAGATTAGGATTCTAGCTAACAAAATTAGGGCGGCAGTTATAACCATCTCTGAATCCTGGTTGGATGATACGGTGACTGACGAAGAGGTCAAAATAGAAGGTTACAATATAAAACGCTGAGATAGGAACAGAAAGGGTGGTGGAGTATGTGCCTACATTAGAAATGACTTAGCTTACAACCCAAGGCCTGATTTAAATAACAATAAACTGGAGATTCTATGGTATGAAGTGCTGCTTCCCAAGACCAAACCCATATTAGTAGGAACTAGTTACCGCCCTCCTACCCAGGACCAGTTCTTAGAAGACTTTTCCAGAGTATTGTCCGGACTTGAAAACAATTGCGAGACAATAATACTGGGAGACTTCAATATCTGTTTTCAGCAGCAAAATAACGGGCTATGCAAAAGGTATAAGCAAATTCTAGGTTTAAATAGTTACACTCAACTAATTAATACACCAACCCGGATCACACAGTTCTCAGCCACCCTAATTGACCACATACTTTGTAACCGCGCTGAGAACATTAGTCAGTCAGGCGTCATTACCACAGGTCTTAGTGATCATTTCATCATTTACTGCACCAGGAAAATCACTAGGGATAGGATAGGCCTACACAGGACAATAAAAATGAGGTCAACTAGAAACTACAGTAAAGAAACACTGGTAAATAGGCTACACAATTGTGACTGGACAGAGATAAGTTGCACGGACGTAAACGATGCCTGGGAAAAATTCAAAACAATGTTCACTACCATCCTTGATAATATTGCACCAGTTAAAGAGGAACTGAACCCTGGATGACTACTGAGATATTAGGTAATATGAAATTCAGAGACCAGCTGCTAAAAAGATTTAAAGCAAACAGACAGGATATTGCAGCACTAAATGAATTCCAAAGGGTGAGGAACAGAGTACAGAGACTTATAAAAGGAGCAAAGGCAAAGCACTATTGCTCAAAAATTGAAGAGTTTAAGCATAACCCCAGAAAGCTCTGGCAACAACTAAAACAGTTGGGGTATAGCCATAAGCCAGTAGATAGGTCTAACATAGTACTCACTATCGATAATGAGGTATGCCACGAAACATCTAAGGTTGCAAATTGTTTTAATTCCTACTACATATCTGTTGCATCAACACTAGTAAGTAAACTACCAGCTGCATCAAATACCTTTAACACAGACTCTGATAAGTTTCAAACATACTATACCAATAAAGGGGTAACCCCAAACAGTTGTCAACTAATAAGTGTATCTCATGACATTATTCAAAAAGAACTAAGCAGGTTAAACCCAACTAAGAGCACAGGCCCTGATAACATCCTGTCTAAGTTCCTAAAAGATGGTGCTTCTGAACTGTCAATCCCTATTGCTCACATAATAAATCTATCAATCACCACTAACACCGTACCGGAGGGGTTCAAGGAGGCCAGAGTTACTCCTATCTTCAAGAAAAATAGTAGGTCTGATGTCAGCAACTATAGGCCTGTTAGTATACTCAGTATAATATCTAAAATTCTAGAGAGGGCGGTGTACTCTCAAGTAGTTAAGTACCTTAATGACAACAACATTCTCCATAGCTATCAATCGAGCTTTAGAAGATCCTACTCAACCGACACCTCCCTAATTAATCTGATGGATTACCTGAGAACTGAAATGTCAAAGGGGAACCTCATAGGTATGGTAACCTTAGACCTGCAAAAGGCCTTCGATACTGTCAACCACAATATATTATGTAAGAAACTTCAAGCTATCGAACTTGCACACGAAAATCACTCACTACGAAAGCAAAAGACTTGGCAGGCGATGCACCATCCCCCCAATGAAAAGCAGGGGTGTCACTAGCACGTTAAGAGACCATACAATAAGTGTCAGGGGCCCGAGACTGTTCAACTGCCTCCCAGCACACAGGGGGATTACCAACAGACCCCTGGCAGTCTTCAAGCTGGCACTGGACAAGCACCTAAACTCAGTTCCTGATCAGCCGGGCTGTGGCTCGTACGTTGGTTTGCGTGCAGCCAGCAGCAACAGCCTGGTTGATCAGGCTCTGATCCACCAGGAGGCCTGGTCACAGACCGGGCCGCGGGGGCGTTGACCCCCGGAACTCTCTCCAGGTAAACTCCAGGTATCGGTATAGGTTCTGTAGACTTGTTTAAGTCCTACCTTAGCAACAGGAGACAAATAGTCAAAATCAACAAAGCGGAATCAGAACCCCTGGCGATAACATGTGGAGTTCCCCAAGGTAGTATTCTGAGTCCCTTATTATTCTTATGTTATGTCAATGACATGCCTATCAGTGTCAAGTGCGAACTCCTACTGTATGCAGATGACAGTGCCCTGTTAGTGTCAGGTAAAGACCCACAAGATATAGCTAATGTTTTAACACTGGAACTGGAGTCCTGCAGCAAATGGTTAGTAGACAACAAACTATCATTACACCTCGGGAAAACTGAAGCCATTCTCTTTGGCACGAAACATAAACTGAGAAGGGTAAATAATTTTAATGTTCAGTGTAATGGGGAGTCCATCACTTTGGTTTCATCAGTAAAATATCTGGGAATCCCCTTTGACCCATGCATGTCAGGAGAATTGATAGGGAACAGTGTAGTAAAGAAAGCGAATGCCAAACTGAAGTTCCTGTATAGACAAGCACAGTGTCTACCTACTGAGACTCGCAGGACCCTATGTCTAGCCCTTATACAATGCCATATGGATTACGCTTGCTCTTCATGGTACTCTGCCTTGACCAAAAAACTGAAAGATAGACTGCAAATCACCCAGAACAAAATCGTAAGATTCATCCTGGGGCTGGGACCAAGAGAACATGTAGGCCAGGATGAATTACAGCAGTTGGATATGCTGAATGTTGAAGACAGAGTAAAACAACTGAAGCTAAATCATGTTTATAAAATTGCTCACAAACAGTGTCCAGAATATCTTGCTGTCAATTTTGTCAAGGTTGGGAACCAAAGCAATCATAGTACCAGGGGGAGAGAGCACAACTTTGTAGTACCCCCAGTCATTGGCCAGGCTTCAAACACCTTTTATTGTACAGCAATAAAGGAATGGAACAGACTACCCGCACATGTCAAAGCCAGTCATAGCATGAACCAGTTCAAGAAGAGTGCCAAAAGGTGTCTGACGAATGTAGCTACAGAAAGGGAGGGGAATGATTTTCTATTTTTTAGCTAACATACTATCTCGTATTGTAGATAGTCTTAATGACCCTCGTGTAGTAGATAATCTTTTTAGTATCTTAATAAGATGTTATCTTCATTATAGAATAATAAGAAAATATTATAACCTTTATATTATAATAATAAGGTAAAAGGACCCCAATGGAAATAAGTCACTCTGTCTGACTTTTTTGGGTTATCCTAGGTTCTCTGCACATATGCTGCTATGTATGATAATTCTATGTAACTGTATTTGTGTATACCTGAATAAACTTACTTACTTACTTACAGAATGCAGGCACTGTACTTCCCATCTCCAGGACTCAAGTCCGGCCTGCCAGTTTCCCTGAATCCCTTCATAAATGTTACTTTGCTCACACTCCAACAGCACGTCAAGTATTAAAGACCATGTGTCTCCATTCACTCCTATCAAACACGCTCACGCATGCCCGCTGGAAGTCCAAGCCCCTCGCACACAAAACCTCCTTTACCCCCTCCCTCCAACCTTTCCTAGGCCGACCCCCACCCTGCCTTCCTTCCACTACAGACTGATACTCTCTTGAAGTCATTCTGTTTTGCTCCATTCTCTCTACAACAACCCTTCCTCAGCCCTCTGGACAACAGTTTTGGCAATCCCGCACCTCCTCCTAACTTCCAAACTACGAATTTTCTGCATTATATTCACACCACACATTGCCCTCAGACATGACATCTCCACTGCCTCCAGCCTTCTCCTCGCTGCAACATTCATCACCCATGCTTCACACCCATATAAGAGCGTTGGTAAAACTATACTCTCATACATTCCCCTCTTTGCCTCCAAGGGCAAAGTTCTTTGTCTCCACAGACTCCTAAGTGCACCGCTCACCCTTTTCCCCTCATCAATTCTATGATTCACCTCATCTTTCATAGACCCATCCGCTGACACGTCCACTCCCAAATATCTGAATACATTCACCTCCTCCACACTCTCTCCCTCCAATCTGATATCCAATCTTTCATCACCTAATCTTTTTATCCTCATAAACTTACTCTTTCCTGTATTCACTTTTAATTTTCTTCTTTTACATACCCTACCAAATTCATACACCAACCTCTGCAACTTCTCTTCAGAATCTCCCAAGAGCACAGTGTCATCAGCAAAGAAAAATATTAAAATATTAATATAATAGTTATTATTATTATTATTATAATCAAAAAGAAGCGCTAAGCCACAAGGACTATACAGCGCTGCAGGAATATAATAGTTAAAAAAGAATATGGTAACATTGCACAATGAATACTAACATCTGGTGTATTTATAAAATTTAAATTAAACTAGGAATGGCATTCATGCATAATGAACAAGAAATAATGAAAGTTTACATGCTGCTGGATAAACTAATCAAAGAAAGGCCAAAATATATGAAATAGCTCAGCTTGGTCAACTTTATCAAGTGTATTCTAACCTAACCACTCTGTAATCCAACAAACTCACTAATCCGGCACACTGCTGGTCCCAATGATGCCGGATTAGTGATGGCCAACCTGTATTCCAAATTTGTTTGAAAACAAAAATTGTGGCAATCTGTATGATCTTAGGCAACCATCCACTCTGTGGATAGTTGCCTAAGATGGTCTGATTAGGCTACCATCCACAGCATAGGCAGTAGCCTAATCACACAACCCTCCACTTATTTCAAAACCTAAACACCCTCCATTGATTTAAAAAACCTTATGTTTAGTACCCTGAATAACATCCTATAACTATAAACTGCCCTATGTGCAAAATAACATGCATCTGTGGCAAATATGAAAACACAGCTGGTGTTTGAGAATTTGCTAAACAATTCTTTTAACCACAAATATGTTAAAAACTATATACAGTGGTATCTCGGGATACAAACAGCTCAAAACTCGAACAATTATGTAAATGTATTTATGTAAGTGTATTTTTGGGAGTCAAACGGATTAATCTAACTTACATTATTCCTTTTGGGAACAAATTCGTTCATTATCAGCACTCGAACAGCTTTCTGGAACAAATTAAGTTCATAACCCGAGGTACCACTGTATGTATATTCTTATTCTCACTACTGGTAATCATAATTCAACTTTCAAGAAATAGTTGTCTGCTTATTTGTTCTATTTATAATGCCTAAGCTTGTTGTCCGAATACCATTAATATCCATAAATATTAGCAAATAATAATTATTGCCATTATAGTTTTAAGTTAGGCTTAAGCTTGCACAAAATGCTCAGAACACAAGAAAGAACGAACACCGCAGCAGGCCCACCGGCCCATGTGAGGCAGGTCCAAGTCCCCCACCAGCCCAAGCCAATGCCTCAACCTAGTCAGGTCAGGTCACATTCATTTAAGGAAGGAGCATGGCACCTGCCCCAGTAGCACAAGCTAGTCAGGTCCAACTCACACCCACCCAAACCCACTCATGTATTTATCTAACCTATTTTTAAAACTACACAACGTTTTAGCCTCTATAACTGAACTTGGGAGTTTGTTCCACTCATCCACAAATCTGTTACCAAACCAGTGCTTTCCTGTATCCTTCCTGAATCTGAATTTTTCCAACTTAAGACCATTGCTGCAAGTCCTGTCTTGGCTAAATATTTTTAGCATGCTATTTACATCCCCTTTATTTATTCCTGTTTTCCATTTATACACCTCAATCATATCCCCCGCTAATTCTACACCTTTCTAGAAAGTGCAGATTCGGGGCCCTCAGTTTCTTATAGGAAAAATTTCTGATATATGGGATCAACTTTGTCATCCTCCTTTGTATGTTTTCCAGAGCATTTACATCCATTCTGTAATACGGTGACCAAAACTGTGCAGCATAACGTAAATGAGGCCTAACCAAGGATATATAGAGTAATCATGGCACAGAGTGCTAAATCCGTAGGGTTATACAGCACATGTGGGGGGGGATGAAAGGTATTCAGGCTCAATTCAGGGAACTGGAGCACAAATCCAATTCCCTAAATCAAGAGCCCCTCACCAGCATCAAGGAACCTGTAATAAAGTTGGTAGAATAACCAACAATATGTAAAGTAAAAGGACGCAAGTGCAACTAATATGACATTTTAATCGTGGCAACGTTTTGCTCTCCAGGAGCTTTGTCAAGCCATTACGGCTTGACAAAGCTCCTGGAGAGCGAAATGTTGCCACAATAAAAATGTCATATTAGTTGCACTTGCATCCTTTTACTTTACATCAAGGAACCTCCCTTGAGGGGCATGCTCAGCATAAGCATGGCCTTTCTACATGTACAACCAAATGTTGCCCATCTCTATACAAACATTGTATCATATATAAATAAATACCAGTGGAAACATTAGGACGTGTTTTCATAGATGCCTGCTGTCCTTGTTCACCTATCGGTAAAATAGGTACCTGGGTGTTAGTCGACTGGTGTGGGCCACATCCTGGGACAAAATTGACCTAATTTTCCTGAAATGCTGTGTGTAACCAGGGGCTTTCTATATAGTAGTATGTCATTAATGTCAGCTACTATGTACATGTATAGAATTATTAATTATTTCTATTACATAATGCTTGAAGCAGAGATTATTCGGTTTATTATCAGTGGGTTATTCATCTAAGAAAATCAAGCAGTGTGGCCTATTTATGTTTGGCGATATTTTAATAATTAATATATATATATATATATATATATATATATATATATATATATATATATATATATATATATATATATATATATATATATATATATATATATATATATATATATATATATATATATTATATATAAATAAATAAAATCAGCTCTATATATTCACAGTGAAATAATGTAGTCTCCCAGTTATCTCTGAACGCATAATAATGCAAACATAATTATATCCATGGGGAGCGCTGGACCCGTAGGGGTCGCAGCACCTGGCTGGAGGAATATAAAGTAATCAGGTGTAATCCAAGGAAAGGGATAGGTGCAGTTCCTCGGATCAAGTCACTCACCGGCATCAAGGGATGGAGGGGTTAAACTGCCCTAAGCCAGCTGATACTACACTCACCGCTGAATTTCGGTTTCCTGTTATATATATTCAAGAAACAAGCCATGCCAAAGCCGGAGGCACCCAGGATGAAGGGAAACCATAACTTCCTTAGGAACCCTCGGTCATGCACTGGGGTATCCGGGTTGAAATAATCTGCTGGGTTGATGTGAGTCTTCTGCTCTGCCTCCATGTTGACACAGCCTTCACCAGACCCCCTCTTTCTTACTAAGTTAACTTATTTCTCTCTTATTCATATTAATACCCTATTTAAACACGGGGATAATAGTAGATGTTTTAGATTTTGCTTGTCATCTCATGTATATTTTGAAAAAGCTACGTTTTGTTTCCATATTTATTCTCAGTGTTGCTTCACAGAAAACTTTTTCACCTGGATGACTGCTCTAACATGCTTCCTCTTACTAGTTGCTAGGTTCCAATTCAGATTCAAATGTTTATTTTTTTGCAAGTTTACAGCGAGATTGTTTACGGTGTGTAATTACAATAATGATTTGCAGTGCAAAGAGAGCCACTATCATGCCTTGGCATTACGGGCAATCTACATTTGTAGATGTGGCCCGGTGGCCTGGTGGCTAAAGCTCCCGCTTCACACACGGAGGTCCCGGGTTCGATTCCCGGCGGGTGGAAACATTTCGACACGTTTCCTTACACCTGTTGTCCTGTTCACCTAGCAGCAAATAGGTACCTGGGTGTTAGTCGACTGGTGTGGGTCGCATCCTGGGGGACAAGATTAAGGACCCCAATGGAAATAAGTTAAGACAGTCCTCGATGACGCACTGACTTTCTTGGGTTATCCTGGGTGGCTAACCCTCCAGGGTTAAAAATCCGAACGAAATCATATCATATCATGTAAATAACTCTATTTACCTTTTTCCTAGTATATATCCTGTATAGTATAATAAATAATAAGATATCTCTTACATTGTATAATAAAAAAAAGGTATTAAAACGACCCCAATGGAAATAAGTCACTGACTTTTTTTTGGGTTATCCTAGGTTCTCTATACCACATGCTGCTCTGTATGATTTATTTATTTGTCTTTGCAAATAGTACATTGAGATTTCGTATTTACAATAATGGGTTCCAATGCAAAGAGAGCCTCTATTATGCTTAGGCATTATGGGCCGACTTAACATTATTGGCTTACAGACTACTTAACACTAAGAATTATGTCATAGTTGTACAGAAGAATATTAATTATATCATTGTTGTACAGTAGATTATTAATTATAAGTGAATCTGATTTATATAAGACAAAAGATATATTCATATATTCAAAATTGCTTTTTGTGAAAACAATGATTCAGTTATATTCCTGTCAACAGTGGATAAAAGGTTCAAAGTAATTGTTGAAATTATGATGTGGGAATACATAAGTGAGCATGTGTGTACTGAGTATTTAGCATTTAGTCTAGGCCTAGGGTGATTAAGTGGCTTTTGAGAAGAGTCTTAAATTGATTTTCAGACCAGGTTACTTTAGTATCTGGTAATGAATTCCAAATTTTGGGGCCCTTTATGTGCATAGAGTTTTTACACAGTGTGATATGGACACGAGGTATATCAAAAAGAGATCTGTGTCTTGCGTTATGGTCGTGTGTCCTGCAAAGGTTGGTGAGGAGAAGTTTGAGTGGAGGGTTTATATTTGCGTGTGTTGTTCTGGGTATGTAGTAGGCACATGAATAAGTATGGATGTTCTTAATGGTGAGCAGATTCAGACTTTTGAAAATTGGTGGAGTATGCTGGCGGGAGTGGGAATTTGTTATCATTCTGAGTGCTTCCTTTTGCTGGGTTGTTAGAGGTCTTAGGTGATTGAATGTTGTTGATCCCCATGCACAAATTCCATAGGTGAGATAAGGGTATATGAGTGAATGGTACAGTGCCAGGAGAGCTGATTGTGGAACGCAGTACCTTATCTTTGATAGTATGCCTACAGTCTTAGAGATTTTCTTGGTGATTTGTTGTATGTGTGTTTGGAACTTAAGGCTACTGTCAAGGTGGATACCTAGGAATTTTCCCTCTAAGTCTTGTGACTGATGATCCGTTTAGCGTTATGTTAATTGGATGATTTGCAGCTGAATGAAATATGTTTTATCAGTATTCAGGGTAAGTTTATTATAATTTATGTAACTGTATTTGTATATATATGTACCCGAACTTACTTAAATTTAATGGTTTACAGACTACGTAATACCAGAATAATAGATCGTAGTTTGTTCAAGTTGTACATCTGTTTTTATGTATAGCAAATAGTAAATTGACTCAAGTAGTAAATAAATTGGTAGTAAGTAAGCAAGTTTATTCAGGTACAGTTACACATATATACAGTTACATAAATTATCATACATTACAGCATATGTGTAGATTACCTAGAATATACCAAAAAAAGTCAGTAAGTTATTTCTATTGGGGTCCTTGTAATATCTTACTTAAAGCTTAAAAGTTAAAACAGCTAAGTAACTCAACTTATTTAGGCGCAGGTATATATAAATACAGTTACACAAATTATCATACATAGTAATATACGTGTGAATTACCGATTATTATAATCAAAAAGAAGCGCTAAGCCACAAGGGCTATACAGCGCTGCAGGGCGGGAATGAAGCGAGGGTATCAGGTGGCAAAAGGGAGATAGATGAGTAATAGGTTACGAAGAACAACAGGGCAGTGGATGGTGAAAGGGTAGAGGGCAGCAAGAGATTGAGGTAGAAAGGGCTGAGGGGAGTGCGAAAAGTATCATCAGAGTTTGTGGAGTAAATCAGTCGTTGTCAAGAAGTCAATGAGAGAGTCAGGATTAAAGGAGGGTCCATCAGCAAGAAGGGAAGGTAAAGAGAGAGTAGTAGAGCGGAGACGACGTTGGAGGTAAATTCTGCGTGCTCGTTGATAGAGAGGGCAGTCTAACAGAATGTGGCTAATCGATATTGGAACTTGACACTGCTCACAGAGAGGAACAGGGCGCCTCTCCATGAGATACCCATGAGTAAGATGAGTGTGGCCAATGCGAAGGCGGGAGAGAGTAGTCTCCCAACCTCGGCACTGGTGACAAGAAGACGGCCGGTAACCTATGCTCGGTTTAATAGAATGAAGTTTGTTACCGAGCAGAGTTGACCAACGTTGTTGCCAACGGGTGTGAAGGTGGGTAGCTATTACAGCAAAATAGTCCAGAAATGGAACACCTCTATATGAAATTGGTAGGTCATGTACTGCTGACCGCGCAGCAGTGTCTGCCTGTTCATTGCCCTGTACGTCAACATGACCAGGGACCCAACAAAAAACAATATCTTTATGCTTGGTAGAGATACGGCGTAGCCAAAGTTGGATACGGAGAACTAGGGGTGTCATGTAGGGGGGCTTGGAATGTATCGGATATAAGTGGGGAATATGGGAGTAAGGGATTATGTAGGCAGGGGAGAGGCTGGCGCAGTGTTAGGAGTGAGATGATTAGCGGAGGTAGGTAGGTAATGACAGGTCAGTGGTGATACCACGACACTCTCATTAACTCTACAATACTCACATATGCCTCGCCCACTCTTCACTCATATATAAACATAATAAAATATAAGAAATATGAATAGCAAGTAACAGGGACAGTGAATATTACTATTCTACTCAAACTCAGTTTATTATTAAGTCCTTGTACAATAATATATTTGGGAACAGGAGTACATCATTGGTTTAGATAAATGGGGTGGTACACATAAGCAGTGAGACAGGGAAATACAATCAACTTGACGAAAATGAATATAACTTACAATATAGCACAGAGGACAGTTCACTACAGGAACTAAGCCACAGGTCCCAAGACCTATACAGCACGAGTAATGCGCCAAGCCAGTACTCTGCCCAATGCCTCCAACAGTCTCCTCCAGAGACTTCGGCAGCCTTCTCCCGAGCCCTGCACCCCAGCAGCAGCTCCGCTCGAATCTCTGCTCAGGAGCTCTGCACCCCGGCAGCAGCTCCGCTCGAGTCTCCTGATCATGCTCTTCCTTGGGCTTTTATGGTGGTCCAAGCACCCTCCACAACGGTGTATGTACCACGTGTTGCGACCTGACGCCGAGCTCTGACGCTGTTAAGAACAAAAGACCTCAGACGTGGGCGTGGCTACAGACGTCTGCCAAGGCAAGGTGTGACCATATAATTGGTTAAATTAGGTCTCCCCAGAGACCTCACAAGCCCAGCTGGACTACATCACAGGGGGTGAGGTGTATCAAATTTTCGTATAGCCTGTAGAGCACTAAGGGAGTCTAAGACTACCACAAATGATGAATGACACAGGCATAGATGCGATACGAATAAATGCTACAAGAATGGCATGCAATTCAGCAGTAAAAATGCTAGCCGAAGATAGTAAATGCCCTCGCACGACGCTGTCCGGAAACACTGCTGCGAATCCGACGCCGTCTGAAGACTTAGAGCCATCTGTGTACACAGCGATGGCATGAGAATGAGAGTGGAAGTGATCAAGAAAAAGAGAGCGGGAAGTTGGGCTTTCGAGCAAGGGAGTGAGAAAGAACAGACCTGAACAGCTGGAACTTCCCAGGGGGGTAGGGAAAAGTGAGATGCTACATGAACATATAAAGGTGGCAACTGAAGGGAAGACAAGAGCGAATGTAGGCGAAGAGAAAAGGGACGGAGCAAACAGGGGTGAATTACCGAGGATAACACAAAAAAGTCAGTAAGTTTATTTAGGTATAAGTACACATAAATTATGATACATAGCAGCACATGTATAGATTACTTATTATAACCCCAAAAAGTCAGTGACTTATTTCCATTGGGGTCATTGTAATATCTTATTCAAACCTTAAAAGTTTAAACAACTAAGGCCCTTGTCGGTTTAGCGTTTTCTCTCATTATAATTATTAAACAGCTAAGTCAGCTGTGCGACAATCAGTTTCTACTTTCTAGATTTTTTACGCCGTTGAGAGGGCTCTTGATCCAAGGAATTGGACCTTTTTTTTCCCTTTTAACTGAATCTGACAACCTTTCATTACAAGAGCGCTATGTAATCCCTATGGGTTTAGCGCTTCCTCTAAATAATCTTCAAGGGAATAGGCAATTTAAAATAATGTAAATATGTAAGGAAAGAGAGTAAGCAAGTAAATGGTAATTTTTATTTAAGTGGTGTAACAATGTGGCACATAAGAGTAATGTGCACACTAAGTACTTTATATACTTTGACTTTTTGGGGTTATCCTAATTTTAAATATGCAAAAAGAACTTGATATTCCAAGCATCAGAGATCGTGTTACTGAAAGAAATATCCTAATTGGGGTTAATATGCTCAGGCAAGCTCATTCAAACCCCTGCACAGAAGCCCTCCAAACTTTCCTCAGCACTGGTGAACACTCCTCCAGATGGATCGAAAAGACTGGAACCGACCTCCGCATGAATCAGATACATGATCTATGTCAAGTAAGGCAACAGCGGCACTTCTCCGCTCCATGGAATATTACCCCATTCCAAACTACCATTCCTCCATTTCCCCCCAAACTACTTCTTAAATCACAACCAAAACTTCGCCTTGAAGCCAAACATGAGGCCTTAAGCTGTATTGATAACTTAGTCACACAGCACACACTCGCAAATTATTTACGTTGATGGTTCTGTTCACCAATCCACTGGTGCAGCTGGTAGTGCTGCTGTTGTCGTACAGAGTGATGGCTCTCTTAAAGAAATTGGAGCACGCATCAATAATTGGGCCTCTACCCTTCAGACAGAACTGTTTGCCATACTCCTTGCACTGAAATGCATCTATGTATCAAAGATTGACAGTTTAATTGTAGCTGATTCTCTGTCATCCATAAATGCTCTCAACTCATTAAGCATAAATTGTGGCATGCTTGTGTCAGAAGCCAGACACAGGTATGGTAGGATTGTGGACAGAGTGCACATGCTGTGGATTCCATCTCACATTGGTCTTCAGATGCATGATAGAACTGATAAATTGGCTAAGCTGTATGCTTTCAAAGAGGGAGTAGATTACAATCTTGGCTTGTCAGGTAGTAAGTAGTTTGAGAACAATAATACGAAAAGAACTTCAGCTGAATTTTATGGACTTAAGGCTCAGGGAGATTGACACCAGTGAGTCCATCTATCATCATTCTATCATGCAGGAGGAGCCACATGTCTATGGTGCATCCAACAAAATAAGCAGACTCTTGGATGTTACTACCGCCCGGCTCCGGCTGGGTTACAAGTGTCTTTGGCAGGTTAAATCACCACCACCAGATGTAGACCAAACGAAATGTAAACTTTGCCAGATGGATTATTGTCACACCCTGCGTCATTATGTACTGGAGTGCGATAAAATTAATGAATTTAGAAACAACTCACTCAGAAGTGTTCAAGAAATGGCTAAGTATTTTATCCACAGTGGTATATTACAGACCATTCTGGAGAAATACCCTGACTTTGCTAGCTGTAAATAAAGCATTACCACATATGTGCGTGTGTGTGTGTTTGTGTTTGTGTGTATGTGTGTGAGTGTGTGTGTGTGTGTGTGTGTGTGTGTGTGTGTGTGTGTATGAGTGTGTGTGTGTATGAGTGTGTGTGTGTATGAGTGTGTGTGCGTGTGTGTGTATGAGTTTGTGTATGTGTGTGTGTGTGTGTGTGTGTGTGTGTGTGTGTGTTTGTGTGTGTGTGTATGAATTTGTATGTGTGTGTGTGTGTGTGTGTGTGTGTGTGTGTGTGTGTGTGTGTGTGTGTGTGTGTGTGTGTGTGTGTGTGTGTGTGTGTGTGTGAGAGAGACTCAGCAATCAACATTTGCACCAATAACTCACTACAGTTGTGACCGGGTGTGGAAGTGTGAATTGCTCATTACTCTAAAATTTGTTCATGATTGCAGCCATGTATAAACGTAAGTAACCATTCTTACAGTATTCATTACCTTTGTAACTTGTGAGTTCATTACCTTGTACCTAGTTCAGCCATCAAAACTTTGGAGCCCGGTCCCTGGACCCATTGTGTACCTCTTTAATCTGTAAATACCTTTGTAACTTGTCATGATTGTGACTAGACCTACCTGGAGTTCATTACCTTTGTAAATTGTGAGTTCATTACCTTTGTAAATTGTGAATTCATTACCTCTGTAACTTGCTCAGCTATCAAAACTTTGAGGCCCAGTCCCTGGACCCATTATGTACCTCTGTAATCTTTTGACTACCGCCCACAGGATGGGTATGTTTACCTGGAGTTTACCTGGAGAGAGTTTCGGGGGTCAACGCCCCCGCGGCCCGGTCTGTGACCAGGCCTCCTGGTGGATCAGCGCCTGATCAACCAGGCTGTTGCTGCTGGCTGCACGCAAACCAACGTACGAGCCACAGCCCGGCTGATCTGGAACTGACTTTAGGTGCTTGTCCAGTGCCAGCTTGAAGACTGCCAGGGGTCTGTTGGTAATCCCCCTTATGTGTGCTGGGAGACAGTTGAACAGTCTCGGGCCCCTGACACTTATTGTATGGTCTCTTAACGTGCTAGTGACACCCCTGCTTTTCATTGGGGGGATGGTGCATCATCTGCCAAGTCTTTTGCTTTCGTAGTGAGTGATTTTCGTGTGCAAGTTCGGTACTAGTCCCTCTAGGATTTTCCAGGTGTATATAATCATGTATCTCTCCCTCCTGCGTTCCAGGGAATACAGGTTTAGAAACCTCAAGCGCTCCCAGTAATTGAGGTGTTTTATCTCCGTTATGCGCGCCGTGAAAGTTCTCTGTACATTTTCTAGGTCGGCAATTTCACCTGCCTTGAAAGGTGCTGTTAGAGTGCAGCAATATTCCAGCCTAGATAGAACAAGTGACCTGAAGAGTGTCATCATGGGCTTGGCCTCCCTAGTTTTGAAGGTTCTCATTATCCATCCTGTCATTTTTCTAGCAGATGCGACTGATACAATGTTATGGTCCTTGAAGGTGAGATCCTCCGACATAATCACTCCCAGGTCTTTGACGTTGGTGTTTCGCTCTATTTTGTGGCCAGAATTTGTTTTGTACTCTGATGAAGATTTAATTTCCTCATGTTTACCATATCTGAGTAATTGAAATTTCTCATCGTTGAACTTCATATTGTTTTCTGCAGCCCACTGAAAGATTTGGTTGATGTCCGCCTGGAGCCTTGCAGTGTCTGCAATGGAAGACACTGTCATGCAGATTCGGGTGTCATCTGCAAAGGAAGACACGGTGCTGTGGCTGACATCCTTGTCTATGTCGGATATGAGGATGAGGAACAAGATGGGAGCTAGTACTGTGCCTTGTGGAACAGAGCTTTTCACCGTAGCTGCCTCGGACTTTACTCTGTTGACGACTACTCTCTGTGTTCTGTTAGTGAGGAAATTATAGATCCATCGACCGACTTTTCCTGTTATTCCTTTAGCACGCATTTTGTGCGCTATTACGCCATGGTCACACTTGTCGAAGGCTATTGCAAAGTCTGTATATATTACATCTGCATTATTTTTGTCTTCTAGTGCATTTAGGACCTTGTCGTAGTGATCCAATAGTTGAGACAGACAGGAGCGACCTGTTCTAAACCCATATTGCCCTGGGTTGTGTAACTGATGGGTTTCTAGATGGATGGTGATCTTGCTTCTTAGGACCCTTTCAAAGATTTTTATGATATGGGATGTTAGTGCTATTGGTCTGTAGTTCTTTGCTGTTGCTTTACTGCCCCCTTTGTGGAGTGGGGCTATGTCTGTTGTTTTTAGTAACTGTGGGACGACCCCCGTGTCCATGCTCCCTCTCCATAGGATGGAAAAGGCTCGTGATAGGGGCTTCTTGCAGTTCTTGATGAACACAGAGCTCCATGAGTCTGGCCCTGGGGCAGAGTGCATGGGCATGTCATTTATCGCCTGTTCGAAGTCATTTGGCGTCAGGATAACATCGGATAGGCTTGTGTTAATCAAATTTTGTGGCTCATAAAAAATTCATTTTGATCTTCGACTCTCAGTCTGGTTAGCGGCTTGCTAAAAACTGAGTCATATTGGGACTTGAGTAGCTCACTCATTTCCTTGCTGTCATCTGTGTAGGACCCATCTTGTTTAAGTAGGGGCCCAATACTGGACGTTGTTCTCGATTTTGATTTGGCATAGGAGAAGAAATACTTTGGGTTTCTTTCGATTTCATTTATGGCTTTTAGTTCTTCCCGCGATTCCTGACTCCTAAAGGATTCTTTTAGCTTAAGTTCGATGCTTGCTATTTCTCTGACCAGTGTCTCCCTACGCATTTCAGATATATTGACCTCTTTTAGCCGCTCTGTTATTCTTTTCCGTCGCCTGTAAAGGGAGCGCCTGTCTCTTTCTATTTTACATCTACTCCTCCTTTTTCTTAGAGGAATAAGCCTTGTGCATACATCGAGCGCCACCGAGTTAATCTGTTCTAGGCATAAGTTGGGGTCTGTGTTGCTTAGTATATCTTCCCAGTTTATATCGGTTAGGACTTGGTTTACTTGGTCCCACTTTATGTTTTTGTTATTGAAGTTGAATTTGGTGAATGCTCCCTCGTGACTAGTCTCATTTTGTCGGTCTGGGGCTCCACGCATGCATGTCTGAACCTCAATTATGTTGTGATCTGAGTATATTGTTTTTGATATGGTGACATTTCTTATCAGATCATCATTGTTAGTGAAGATGAGGTCTAGTGTATTCTCCAGTCTAGTAGGCTCTATTATTTGCTGGTTTAAATTGAATTTTGTGCAGAGATTTAAAAGCTCGCGTGAGTGTGAGTTTTCATCAGAGCTGCCTCCTGGTGTTATTACTGCAACAATATTATTTGCTATATTCCCCCATTTTGGGTGCCTTAAGTTGAAATCCCCCAGGAGCAAGATGTTGGGTGCAGGAGCTGGAAAATTTTCCAGACAGTGGTCAATTTTTAACAGCTGTTCCTGGAATTGCTGGGATGTTGCATCCGGAGGCTTGTAGACTACCACAATGACTAGGTTTTGGTTCTCGACCTTTACTGCTAAAACTTCCACTACATCATTTGAGGCATTAAGCAGTTCTGTGCAAACAAGTGACTCTGCCCTGTACAGGCCCCCCCCCCCCTTTTGCCTGTTCACTCTGTCACATCTGTATAGGTTGTAACCTGGGATCCATATTTCGTTGTCCAAGTGATCCTTTATGTGGGTCTCAGTGAAAGCCGCGAACATTGCCTTTGCCTCTGCAAGCAGTCCACGGATGAAAGGTATTTTGTTGTTTGTTGCTGGCTTTAGACCCTGTATATTTGCAAAGAAGAATGTTATCGGACTGGTGGTATTGTTGGTACTGGGGGGGGGATTTTTTTTTCCGGCATTAGTATCTGTATCTGTTGGTTTGGAGTGGAGGCCATCGACTGTGGTTCCACTCCAGGAATGACTGGATTTGGTGTACGATTTCTGCCATTTCCTGCCAGTTTTTTTTCCTTCCTGGCACTAAAAAACCTCTCCCTCTTGAGTGGCTGTGGCTACCCAGGTTTTCCCATGGCCTGGATGTTTTGTATCTTTTTGTCCCCTTTAGATGGTATGCCTGGCAATTTAAGTTATAGCACAGTCTTTCCTGTACTGAAGAGGTACACATTTCAGGGTGAAAAAGCTTACAGGAAGGGAGTTTGCATTTTCCTGTTGTCATATGGGCATGGCATTTTCTAGGGTGGTCATAGTTGCATGTCCCATCTGTTTTTCCAGATTTCCCATGCCAGCAGATACCAAGTGCATAGTATGTGCACAGGCTTGGTTTCCGCTTCCCTTGGGTTTCTGTGACTGTATTCCCTGTTGGTGCATGTTTCCCTGTCTTACTTCTATCATCCCTAGCACCAACAATGGAGCTCCCACCATTTGTTTTTGGTAATATATCCTCACTATTGCTATTGGAGTCCTCTTGTTTGCTATTTCCTGCGGTATTTCTAGTTTGCAATATTGGTTTTATCTTATCTTTGACTACACTTGTTTCCCTACTATGGCTCCTGTCCCCTATGAGGTCATTTATATGTATTCCTTCCTGCGTATAATTCCCGACTACCTGGACAAAATCTCCAGCTTCACCATTACTGTCTCCCAGGACAGCATCTCCAGACAGTATCTCCAGCTTCCCAGGACAGCACCTCCAGCTTCACCATTCTGTCTCCCAGGACAGCACCTCCAGCTTCACCATTACTGTCTCCCAGGACAGCACCTCCAGCTTCCCCATTACTGTCTCCCAGGACAGCACTATCAGCCCCCCATTTACTGACTACCAGGACATCATCTCCAGCCTTACAGTTTCTGACTACATGGCCAGTATCAAGGGCAGTACCATTCAGCCCGGACTTTTTATGTTCCCATCTGTTGTAGAAAGCTTCCAGGTTTTCTATGAAAGCAGCTTTGATGTTGACCTCTTTTAATATCCTTGTGATTTTAGTCCACAGATTTTCCTCATTTGGGCATACCCAAAAACACTTCTCTGTTTTAATACTGCTTGTAGCTAGTTCTTGAATATCTGCACAAGGAGCGTGACGCCAATTTCCACAAAAATGACAATTTATCCATGTGGAAGCCCGTTTGTTTGACTGACCACAGACTACACACAGCTTCATAATGATTTGAATGGTTGATTTACTGCAATTCTACTAGCAACCTCTTGAATATTCTATTAATAACCTTAAATGAAGCTCTAGCTATTTGTATTTCTGTTTCTAACTGTTTTTGTATATTGGACAGCTTACCGTCACGTTCCTGATTTTTAATGTTTGTGTTTATAAGGCTCCTACAACCCCATCCGTTTACAGTCTGCTTTATTGTCCAACGAAACCGTTTGAAACCTAGGTATTTGGCACCATGATAACTGCACTTATGTGTACCTGTGCCTAAATGTACTTTCATAACATAGTATTTTGTTTATTGGTTTTAAGGGCATACATGTTATAGGCACATAAAATGTACATTATTTAGATTTAACCTAAGATAATACATTAAGTCTAGAAATGTGCCTCATTTCCATTGGGGTGCCTAGGATGTCTTAATGCCGGTGGAAGGCTCGTGCTCAGTGAAACTGGTGCGACTCTCCCTTTCCTTGGATCAAACCTTAATGCATCTAGTCTGCCCGAAATGCCCCGGCATGATAGTGGCTTTCTTTGTACTTAGCAAACCAAAATTGTAATTACACATTGTAACCTTTACAAAAAAATAAAATCTTTATCTTTCAGTTTCCCAGGAGCCGCTTCTCTAGGAAAAAAGTCTCCGCTATTAAAGTAATCTATAATTACCGACAACAACTCGGCGAAACTCGGATATTATTTCATACTTTTTCAATACATATAGTACAATCTTAAGTACATCATAGAATAAGCATTTCTTGTGCTAATTTTTATTTCGGAGATAACGAAAATAGGTTAGGTATTGTTCAGTGAAGGTTAGATGCCATTGGTACTCGTGGCTTGGTTGGTAGCGTTCTCAGCTCACACAGTAGGATCTGGGATCGACCCCCTGCATGGATGAAGCATTGAAAATGTTTCCTTACACCTGCTGCTCCTGTTCACCTAGCAGTAAGTAGGTACATGGGTGTTTGTCGACTGTTGTGGGTCGCATCCTGGGGAACAAGCTTAACCTAAGTTGGCCGAAATGCTCTATATAACCAGGGGGTTTCGGTATAGTATGTTAATAATGTCATCTAGGTCCGTATTAGCTGTATCGTGTACTTTTAGAAATAACCATTATTATAAGTTAGGCTACGTTTGGTTAGGCTACACAACCCGAAAGCATCACCCGTCCTTGTTTATATTCGGCCCAAAATTAAAATTAGTGCAAGAATTCATTGTTTTTTTCTGTGATGTGCATAGGTTGTATGTACAGAAGAATGCGAAATAATGACCGAGTTCCACCGAGTAATTGTCGGTAAATATTGCCAAATAATATTAACGATTTTTTTTTTTATTCAAATAACCTATGGTGTTATAATTGTGGGAAAGCGTTAAAACCGTAAGGGTCATACAGCACCTGGGAAATGAGGTGTAATCATATTTTATCCAAGGTAAGGAAGGGGGCTCCAGTTTCTTGGATGAAGGGCTCTTCACCAGTCGAGGGATGTATTTTCTCTTGGTCAGGGTCAGTCTTCAGGACCTGGTCATGGGTCGATACGGCGTATGCTGTCATTGGCCCTGAAACCCAACAGAAGAAGAAAAAATATCAACATATCATCCATATTAAATATGGCTCCAAATTAAATTGGGCAGCTTGAGTATGAAGAAATTATTCAACTTGAATATACTGAAATTGTTCAGCTTGATAATGCTGAAATTTTTCAGCTTGATGATGCTGAAATTTTTCAGCTTGAATATCCCCTCAAGGGAGGTTCCTTGACGCTAGTGAGGCTCTTGATCTTGGGAATTGGATCTGTGCTCCGGTTCCCTGAACTGAGCCTGAATACCTTCCATCCTCCCACATGCGCTGTATAATACTACGGGTTTAGAGCTCCCCCATGATTATAATAATCAGCTTGAATATGTTGAAACTGTTCACCCTGAATATACTTCAGTTGTACAGCTTATTATATTCCTGGGTGTTAGTCGACTGGTGTGGGTCGAATCCTGGAAGGACCTAATGAAGATAAGACAGACAGTCCTCCAAGACGCACTGACGTTCTTTTAGATAAATGGTTCAGAGAACCGACAAGTTGATAAATTTGACACATGTGCAACACTTGGGTATCTTTACTGAGGAAATGTTTCGCCACACAGTCCCCTCAAGGAAGGTTCCTTGATGTTGGTGAGGGGCTCTTGATTTAGGGAATTGGATCTGTGCTCCAGTTCCCCGAATTAAGCCTGAATGCCTTCCACATCCCCCCCCAGGCGCTGTATAATCCTCCGGGTTTAGCGCTTCCCCCTTGATTATAATAATA
>NC_091335.1:9868071-9928071 GCF_038502225.1 Cherax quadricarinatus | reverse complement strand
CTCTTGACTTTCACGCTGCAATCATGCTGAGGTATCCATATTTGTGTAAGTATTACTGTGTTATACTTATGGGGAGTTGGTAAATCCGTAGGGGGTTATACAGCCCCTGGGGAATGAAAGGTAATCACTTTTGATTCAAGGGAGGGTAGTTCCAGTTTCTTGGACCAAGATCCCTTCACTGGCATCATGGATAAAAGTTTTTTTTCTTTCTTTGTGGGTCACCCTGCCTCGGTGGGAAACGGCCGACGTGTTAAAAAATAATATGACGAGCTGTTGGAGTGTAAGCTGAGTATTTTGTGAAGGATTCAAGGAAACCGGTTAGCCGGACTTGAGTCCTGGAACGGCTTCCATGTTGGTAAACATTGACTTTTGTGTATTAAAACTGAGTTTATCTTTATTGTCAGTTTCAACCAGTAATATTGAAATAAGCGTCATTTACTTTTTATATATATTTAAAAATATTGATATTCCGTCTTCTTATTAGGAATATTGATTAAAGCAAGTGCAACAATTTGGGTTTCTTTGTTATTGAAACATTTCGCCTACTGAAGAAGCCTACTGTGTAGGCTAAATGTTTCGTCAATTAAGATACTCATCTGCTAAATATGTCTTAATCATCAACCTGTCGGTATTTTACATAATTTTCAACAGGAATATAGATATTCCACATCCTTTCTTTACAATTGACTCCCTTCTCCTTGCTAAGTCTTTTCCCTTCCGTTCTCCTTCATTAATTTTGTTCTCACAGTGCCACATGACGGAGGATTGTTAACTGCAGGGGAAAGGAGTGTCAGTGCCTAGCGGGTTTAATGTACATAAGATACTAAAGTGGCATAATAAGTCACTCTCTGTAAGGAAATATTAGTCTGTCAGAGGTGAGGCTATCCTAGAGGAAAGCAGTCAAAGGTTAGGTTAGGTAAGATTTGTCAGGAAACAGAAGTAGTGTTTCCTGACGAAGGTCTTAGTCATATGATGACCCTCAGCTGGAGCTTTTGGTCATCTGACCAAGGCCTTCCGCTGGCTTACCAGTCCACCCCTTGAAAAATTATGGTTATTATAACCATTAGGTCAGAGGGCACTGAAAAAGAAGCGGGAAACTAATTCTGCTTGCTCTTTAGTATACAGAATAATCAAAAGGTGTCGACGCAGACACCAGACGTTGCTCCGTAGACTGAGTATGTGTGAGACAGGAGTGTACAATGCACACGTTCTCTAGTAGTTTCTCAGCTATATTTTCGTTTCACGTAGCCATACAACATTTCCCCATCCCCCTTGTCTTTTAGCTTTAGTGTTTTCGAGAGTATCCCAGTATATTTGTTTATCTTAACTAATTTCTTAAATTTGTTATTTCATTCTAGATAGGGTTAAAAACATCTCTGAGAGAAAAAATCATTGTTAAAATAGTCGTGTGGGTCAACAGTTGAGCCTAGTATGACGATCCTGCCAAAGCATTAAGTATAAGAATTTGATTCTTTGCTATTATTTTTTTCGTTATAACATTGGTATTTTTGATTTATGAATTGTCTGTATTTTTTAATTTTTTATTATTATTTTTTACTTTATTTCTACCAAACTTCTGATTTGCATCTTATGATACCAATTGAAGAATTGTCTCTGGTTTAGTACTCTCCAAAATGATTATTTTTTTGTATAATTTTCGTTTTATCTATAAACATTCTTTGAGCTTTGCTATGTATTTTTTTATTAGACCTTGTTTAGTTATTACGTATTCAAAGTCATGTTTCTTTGTCTCTGACCTTTCTCAGAAATTCTACCTTTATTCTATCTTTAGTAAATGTCATTTTAATGGACCGAATCAACTGCTTTTCGTATTTGCTTATCATTTTTCATTCTGCCATGTATTATTCCATGTTAAAATCGGCAATATGTTTTGTGATCATAAGGATTTGACTTCTTTTTTCGGTTTTTGATGCCCCATCTTTCTTGACGAAGCCAAAAAACACGAATGCTTTGTCTCTGTCAAATCATTTTCAAAATCCTCTGTTTCGTTATATTACGCTTAGCTAGTCCTGTGCTCCAGTTTGCTCTGGTCGCTTCTTCGGCCTTGTCATTTACGTCTTTATCTCTTCTGTCTTTGCATATATTGTCTCATTTATTATTATTTATATTTTGCTTTTTTTCATTTTGTGTCTTATTTGTTTTGTCATGTTTATATGTATATTTTGTTGTTGCCCTTTGCATATGTTGAATGTCTTTTAAGGGCAGTATTTGTTCTTTGTTGCCTTTTCTTTATTATTTATCTCTATTCCTTTAATAAATTAATCGATTTCATGTAGTGCTGCAATACCCATAAGTCCTGTGGATTATTAGCGCTTGGCAAACGAGAGGTTTGATCTATGGAAGGGGAAGCTCCAGTTCCTTACATGAAGAACCTTTTACCACCATCAAAGCACCCGTCTTGAAGGGTGGCCCGGTGGCCTGGTGGCTAAAGCTCCCGCTTCACACACGGAGGTCCCGGGTTCGATTCCCGGCGGGTGGAAACATTTCGACACGTTTCCTTACACCTGTTGTCCTGTTCACCTAGCAGCAAATAGGTACCTGGGTGTTAGTCGACTGGTGTGGGTCGCATCCTGGGGGACAAGATTAAGGACCCCAATGGAAATAAGTTAAGACAGTCCTCGATGACGCACTGACTTTCTTGGGTTATCCTGGGTGGCTAACCCTCCGGGGTTAAAAATCCGAACGAAATCTTATCTTATCTTATCTTAACTCATGTGAATAATAGTTTTCCTTATTTTTTTTGTTACTTTTGCCTCTGGTTTATCAGTATTTACATTTTCTAACAAAACACTGGTATGCACTTCCTCCTGGTTATCTTGGGAGAGGTTTAACACAGATTTAACTAAACATTTCTTGTTCTGAATCTGGGATAATTACACTTTTAACAGTACCTTTAAGTTTTTCTAATCAGGTTATCAATAATCACTGAGACAGTTTTTTGTTTTTATATTAGCATTTTTCGAACCTATGCTCCAAACATGATTATAGCGTAGATATTTATAAGAAGCCTCGTTCAGATTTTGCTGCGCAATTCTGGTCACCGTGTTACAGAATGGACATAAATGCTCTGGAAAACGTACAGAGAAGGATGACAAGAGTTGATCCCATGTGCCAGAAATCTTTCCTACGAGGATAGACTGAGGACATCTGGATCTGTGCTCTCGACAAAGGCGTAGAATTAAAGGGATATGATTAAGGTGTTTAAATGGAAAACAGAAATAAATAAAAAGGGATGTAAAAATCGTGCAAAAAATATCTGACCAGGGCAGGATATAGGAAACCATTGAATTGATAATAATTGTGGATGAATGGAAGAAACTCCCGAGTAGCGTCATTGCAGCGACAACCTTGTGTAGCTTTAAAAATAGGTTAGACAAACCACGGCGCTGGTGGGGTTAAAACTGGCCTGGAGTTTTACGACTCACTTGCCATGAGTTTTAACTCCACCAGTACCGTGGTTTGTTCTTAGTTTCATTTGCTCTGTTATTAACTAGTCTTAAGACTATGCATGGAACCAAGTCTATGCATGGATCCTGCCTCTGCTACTGTTCCATCCAGGTTATTCACTTCCTGACTACCCTCAGGCTAAAGAAATACTCTCTGGCATTCCTGTGACTCATCTGTGTTTTCAGCTGCCGACTTTGCTCTCATGTACCTTTTTCTCTCCTCTTGAAAAGTCTATCCCTGTTCGCCCTATCAAATACTCTTGAGTATTCTGTATGTTGTCTCCTATAGCTTTTCTATCCTCTAGTCTGTCAACACGTTTAATTGCTTTAATCTCGTATTTCACTCCCCTTTAGCTCTGGGATCAATGTCGTTGCAATCCTCAACACTTTCTCAGCTTTCGTAACATGTTTTATCAGGAGAGGTTTCCTTGTTGGTGCTACACACTCTAAGATGGTCCTGATATATATATGTCATACAGAGGTGTGTGTGTGTGTGTGTGTGTGTGTGTGTGTGTGTGTGTGTGTGTGTGTGTGTGTGTGTGTTTGTGTGTGTGTGTGTGTGTGTGTGTGTGTGTGTGTGTGTGTGTGTGTGTATGTATGTGTATGTGTATATGTGTGTGTGTGTATGTATATGTGTATGTGTGTATGTGCGTATGTGTGTGTATGTATGTGTATGTGTATGTGTATGTGTGTATGTATGTGTATGTATGTGTGTATGTGTGTGTGTGTGTGTGTGTGTGTGTGCGTGCGTGCGTGCGTGCGTGTGCGCGCGTGCGTGTACGCGCCCGCGTGAATCATGGTTGATGTAACTGTTAACTGCAAAGGAAAATTGAAATCGCTAAATATACAGTACATGAAAGCTTTCAGCATTTACTGAAGTTTAGTTTTCCTCTGGATTTATCTGTTATCATGTACGCCCTCCGTATCCGCGATGGATGCGCGCTGCAACATTACTGCGGATTCGCAGATACACAACTTGTACTGAAATGGGAAAAAAGGTGGGGGGGGGGGGGGGTAGAGGTTGTATTCCTGACCCCCCGTGGCCCAAGTACTCTGTTAATAGTCGAATACTTTGTGTGCTGGTTTGGGTCACCTGTCACACAAAATATATTATCCAATAGACGTGATTGAATAATCTTTAGACAAGTAGGTATAACAGTATACACAACTCTTGGAGACAAGCTCCGGGTAATGCAATAATATCGTATGCAAGTCGTGGATTTGCGAACCAGAAGCCAAGCTTAAGGATATCTACATTATTAATATAGTATGCGAGTCGCGGATCCGCGAACTGGGTTCATTGATAACGGGCAATAGGACATAAAACAAAGTTCGCGGATCAGCAAATTCGCGTACCTGAAACTCGCGTATACTGAAGGAGTACATTATAGCCTACAGTACACACATTATATGAAAATTAAAATATGCATATTATAAACAACTATTATACCTCTATATTTCTTGCAAGAATAACTATTGAAGCAGTTCAGCTTTAAAAAATAGTTCATAAAACTCAACATTTCTTTGAGATAAATTGTTACTATAACGTTCACATGATAAGTGGGACACAATACTTAGTTTCACGGCTTCTTGCAACTTGCTTTAAAAGGACACGTGGGCAAACACTAAGACATAATTATTAGAAAACGTTTCGGTCTTGGGACCCTGATCAAGGTCCCAGGACCGAAATGTTCTCTAATGTGGTGCATGGGTGGGCAACCTTTTTAAGTGTGCGTACCAAAGTCGGCCATATCTTTGATACAGAATCTCTGGAAATATGTGGGCACTATTTTCCAGCTTTTCTTGGAACGGATACGTGATAAATGTCGCATTTTTTTTTTTAAAATGAGACCAGAGGTTAGCGTGCCGGAAAGTAGTCGTTGGTGTGCCAGGTATGGCACGCGTGCTAAGGGTTGCCCACCCCTGCCCTAGTGTTTGCCCACGTGTCATTGTAAATCAATTTGTCGGTAACAGTTACCAAGGTTTATACCTTCTTGCAGTTACCGCAAGTGAGTCTTACAACTGATAGCATTACTAGACCATTTTTTATATGTGCTCCACAAACAAAGGTATGGAGTTATCGTGATCTTTTAGGCCAAGTTTGCGGTATTGGCTTGTAAAGCAACTATCGTTCTGCCAAACAAGTAACGTAAATTCGCCGTTGCTTTAACAGTGCAAGAATCTGAGTAATATATTAATAAATTTAATTGATGGTAAATATTGCAGTTTTAATTTAGGCTGGGAGGTTTTGTATTAATTTACACTCTAGGACATTAATTTTAGCAACTTTAAGTAAGGTTGCTAAGTTAGTTTTGCTGTAAAATAAGACTGCAGATTTGTTTTATCGAAAACTTGCGTTTTTTTAGGGCAGTTCGGCTTGTCTCACCGACTCTGCATAAAAAATACAACATATTAAGTTAAAAGGATTTGGTCTTAATCTTCTGAAATGATTAGTTGACTCTTACTAATTGTAAATAAAAACAATATATTCATTCTGTCTCTTACAACCTTTTGTCGTAAAGACTGCAGTTTAAAAATTTAGGTAGTAATTGAAATATGTCTTTTGGAGAATTAAATTAATAACTGAAATAACCAATATGGCTATTATAAGAACTGGTCGGCTTGGTTATTGCGTTAAAGGCTATTAACTACGCAATGGTCATTAAGGCTATACATCACCTGTTCACCACCAATCAAGGCTGCTTTATTTACTAAACTAGGGATTAAAGTCAACTCTCGTATTATATTCAGTGAGAAAAGCACATTTCTCCATATATATATATATATATATATATATATATATATATATATATATATATATATATATATATATATATATATATACATTCTGAGCAATATCTATCTGTGTATATTCTCTTTTTCTACCTCAGTTTTATATTTGCAGTTAAGTGAAATTTAGGGATGTCATGAGACAGATGTGTTTCTCCTGTTTAAGGGCATAACAAGACACTGGTCACCTAAAGATTGGCATCCTCAATTTCTCTTGGGTAAAAGAAATGTAGAAGAATAAATGTCATTAAAAAAAACACGGAACGGGCTGGGATTGAAGCCATGGCAAGTGAGTCGTAAAATTCCATTGCAGAGCGTAAGTTACTGGAGTTTACGACTCACTCGCCATGGTCTGAACCCCCACCCGTTCCGTGGTTTGTTTGCAATCGTGTATTACGATTTCGTGAGTAACGAAAGTCATAATATCGTGACCTTTAACAATTTACTGTTAACTTGTAATTTAGAGAGAAAACTCTAGACGACGTTTCGGTTCGTATTGGACTGTTATCAAAGATGGACCGAGACGTCTACAGTTTCCTATCCAAGTTATATAAATCAGCACAAATTCTTTTAGTAAATAAATTAATTGGTATCATTTGATAATTTTTTTAAAATTTTAGGGTAGGATGCCCGGTTTTGTTGCAAAATAAGACTGTATTACTATAGAAAAATTGCATAATTTAACTATTAAGACGATTCTTCGTATGACCCCTAAAAGCTATGTAAAGATCACTAATATTGTAGGCTATGCACTCACACTTAAATCTATGTGTATTGTAACAATTGCTAGAAAACCTTGTATAATGATGTTACAGTCTACAACTTCACATGTAACAAATGGAAGCCACAAAAAAATAAAGATAATGCTTTGTTTCCTAACCTTAAAACATTCAACGCTTATCATATATCACGTGAAAGATATAGAAAGTAATGCAGGGAACGTAACTCGCCCAGCTACTTACCGCCTTTTAGAATTAAGGTAACAGTGGTACTATAGGGAGAGTGAATGTTAAGCCAGCGTTATAGTTTAGCTGATTACATTAGAGGGAAAAACTATTGGCAATTGAAGATTAACAGTAAGTAAAGTAAAAGGACACTAGTGCAACTAATGTGACATTTTTATTGTGGCAACGTTTCACTCTCCAGGAGCTTTATCAAGCCATTACAAACAATACATGGACACAGAGGGTATGGCTTGATAAAGCTCCTGGAGAGCGAAACGCTGCCACAATAAAATGTCACATTAGTTGCACTAGTGTCCTTTTACTTTACATATTGTCGGTAATTCTACCAACTTTATTACAAGACTAACAGTGTAGCCCAGCGGAGTGTGAAGTGCATGTAGCAGAGACACGCTTCATTACGTCTCTCTCCAAGTGGGGCTTTATCTAGTTCATGAGTATAAACTGGATTAAATCTTGCATAAAAGTGACTTTTATAAAGTCTTATATAGGCCTTGTGTAAAGTAGGTCTTTTGTATAGTCTTATGGAGAGAGTCTTGTATAAAAAGTCTTATGTAAAGTCTCACGTAAAGTCACTTATAAAGTCTGTGTAAAGCGTTATGTAAAATCTCGTTCAACTAGGTGTGTTTAAACTCAAAATGATATTTGGTAACATTCTCGTTTTATATGGAGCACTGCAGTACGTCCACTATTATTATATTCATGAGAAAGCGCTAAATCCCTAGGGGTAATTGGGTTTGATCCACGATAAAATGGGTAGGTGTCATTCCTTGGCGGACCCCTCCCCCCCTCCCCCCACACACACCTCTCCCTTGCAGTGTAGTTTAAATGGTTCAGGTTTCGTTTATTCTCCATCCAAATGGCGCATTGCCGACAATATTGAAAAAAAAGGCACCCTGCAGGAAAAACTTTTTATTGGGATAACGTTTCAGTCTTTTAGGACTTTGTCAATTGTTTGATAAAACCAACACGGAACAAAACGTTGGTCCAGGAAAAGCTTTTTCTGCAACTAGTTTCTTCAGTCAGGTCCATTCTCTCCACTTGAAGCACTTCCCTACTCGAGCACTAACTCTTCTGTGTGTTAAGAGATGGTAACTCACATGGTGACACAGGCAGGAGATTAGTTCTCTTGAATATTTCCATCTCAGTCCGAAATCCTTTTCGGCAGATCTGCCGAAAATGATCCCGGATCAAGCTCGAAAGACACAAAGATCTGTTCTGTTGTCTTTGTCCCCATGTAGGTTACTCTTATACTGACTAGTGTTCATTATACTTCGATGTTCTTATATGATGTGTAGATTTTTGGTGCCTCTAGTCCCTTTGAAACTGTCCGCGCAAATACACGATAGTGAGTAGGTGTACTCATCTATTTGTGGCTGCATGAGTCGAGACTCAGCTCCTGCCCCCGCCTCTTCACTGATCGCTACTAGGTCCTCTCTCTCCCTGCTCCATGAGCTTTATCATACCTCGTCTTAAAGCTATGTATGGTTCTTCCCTCCACTACATCACTTGCCAGACCATTCCACTTCCTGACAACTCTATGACTGAAGAAATACTTCCTAACATCTCTTTGACTCATCTGAGTCTTCAACTTCCAATTGTGACCCCATGTTTCTGTGCCCATCTCTGGAACATCCTGTCTCTGTCTACCTTATGTATTCCTCGCAGTATTTTGTATGTCGTTATCATGTGTCCCCTAACCCTCCTGTCCTCCAGTGTCGTCAGGCTGATTTCCCTTAACCTTTTTTAGGACATTCTTCTTAACTCTAGGGGTGTGTGTGTGTGTGTGTGTGTGTACTGACCTAGTAGTGTTTGCGGGGGAGGGGTGAAATCTTAGCTCCTGGCTCCTACAATCTTTGGTACTATTGGTTGCTGGCCTCGTGGACCTCTCTCGTACCTATTCTTGAAGCTGGGTATTGAGTTTGCCTCTACCACTTACTCATTTCGTTCATTAACTACCTTGAGTCAGAAAAAAACATTTCCTTGTGTCCCTATGGCTCGTTTGTGTCTTTAGCTTCCATCTGTGACCCCTTGCCACTATGCCTTTTATTTCAAAACGTCTGTCCTTATCTGTTCTGTCAAAGGTTTTGAGTATCTTGTATGTCATAGTCATGTCTCTCCTAAGCCTTCTAAAGTCGTCAGGTACAGTTCCTTTAGTTTCTCTTCACAATATAATTCTCTCAGCGAACCTCTGGAACTTTTCTGGCTTTCGTACATGCTTGATCAGGTGAGGGCTCAATGCTGGTGCTGAATACTCCATAATAGGCCTAACTTGAGGTTTCTGAAGACAGTTCTGAGGTTAGCTTGCATATTGGGATCATGTTTGCAGGTTTCCAGCCGTCCAGTAGGTTCCCGTCTCCAGGGATATGTTGTATATCATTGCTGGAAGTTCATATAGTTCTTCTGCTCCTTTCAATATCCATGATGATATGCAGTCAGTCCCCATGGCTTTTAGTGCGTATAACTCTCTTAGTGGTTTCATTGCTTCCTACTTTGATACCTGAATTCTATCCATTATACGCTGGTAGCTCTTTCAACCCTGCATTCTAACACCATCCCTGTTTTCTTAGTGAATACTTCCTTAAGAGGCATCTGAGTTCCCCCGTCTTCTAATAACATGTTCATTTTTCCACTATAATCTACCTTGTCCATAATTACTACCCTCAAAGATGAAAGTTATACCATGAATTAAGGAAAGATCCTGGACTTCACCTTACGAAACAGACAAAGCAAATGTGATAGTAATTATGGACAAGGTAGATTATAGTGGAAAAATGAACATGTTATTAGACGACGGGGGAACTTAGGTGCCTCTTAAATCTTCTGCTTAATTTCTCGCAAACTTCTGTATCGTCGTCTTTGAGCACCCTTCGCTCTCTCTTCAGCCCTTTTACTTGATCCTTCTTATTCAGTCATCTTCTTTCTTGTGTGACTATGTAATAGTTTCGACTTTGTCATTCTCGAACTTACATTGTGCTTACCTTCTTATCCTTGCAGAGTCATTTCTCGCTATTATGTTGTCTCCCTTTTCTTCGCACTCTTACGTTTTTTGTGATATTTTACTCCTTTCTTTGGTCGCTGCAGTTCTGATCAACCCAAAGGCTCTCTCTGTAACTTGGCTTCTTAAACCTCCTGTTGACTGAAGTCACTTTTTGGCGATATCTGTCCAGTCAGTTATGTCTCACTAGAGTCAATTTAGAAAATCTGTCATCTGTGCATAGTCCCCTCTTATGTAGTCCGGTTTACTATTTGTACCTCGTTTCTTGACTGTCACTTCTACCAAGTATTCAAAGCTGAGCAACATGTGGTCAGTAGCTCTTAATAGCGGCCATATTATATTTTATCTCTGATATATTCACTTAAAATGAAAACCAGGTCAAGTTAAGCGGGTTCGTTCCCTGCTCTTACTCTCTTGACTTCTTGGACTAGTTTGGTCATAAAATTTCCCATTACTACCTACTTCAGTTTTGCTCTCCATGTTTCTGGCCCTGCATGTGGATCCCAGTTCCCCAATATTATTTCGTTGTGATTGAAATCAACTACAATCAGTAACTTTGGCTTGGTCTTGCTGTTTCTGGTCTTTTTCCCCTAGAATAGTATTGTGTGGTGTGTGTTTGTGAGATGGTTGGTGGATTTATTATGTTTCAAGTCTGTCCACTACACCACCCATCAACGATACTTGAATCCTTGAAATATGGGTTAATTAAAGGAAACCCTTGGCATATAAACAATGAGACATACACACCGTATGATGTGTATTCCCTTGTTTATATATGTATGCGTGTGTGTATATGTGTGTGTGTGTGTGTGTGTGTGTGTGTGTGTGTGTACAGAACAACCCCTGTGAAAAAATAGTGAAATTCCAAGTGATTTCGTGACTTCTCACATTATCAAGGAACTCGTGAAGTTCCTTGATAATGTGAGAAGTCACGAAAGCGTTTAGAATTTAACTATTTTTTCACAATGGTTGTTCTGCATATTGTGATATCGCCTGTTTACTGTGATCTTATTGCATGCATATATATATATTATATATATATATATAATATATATATATATATATATATATATATATATATATATATATATATATATATATATATATATATATATATATATATATATAGGGGGTGGTAGGAGAAAATTCTCAAACAGCTTCAGGGAGAACCTTGAGTTTTCCCTGAAGCAAGTTTATTCTTTTCTCTGAGGATGAGGGTCCCCAGGACAGTTCTAGAGGTGGTACCTCCCTATATTATATATATATATATATATATATATATATATATATATATATATATATACACGCACACAAGAACAATAGCAATTCAGGGTTCTTGCAGAAAACGAATTTTTACTATAAAGAGCAAAATTCGTTTCCCACGTGGATCCTTAAATGCTAATATAATTATTTCAAGATATAGCCTATCAATGTTGCAGTTTATATATATATATATATATATATATATATATATATATATATATATATATATATATATATATATAATGTATATATATATACATGCATGCATACATACATACATACTGTATATACATAAGCAGTGTCACACTTTTGTAAATCACTCTGGAAAAAAACACACTTTGAAAATACACTAATAAATAAAATTAAATGCTTCGAAACTTTGGGATGCATGCACAATAATTGCTGCCTAGCCATCAGCAACAATAGCTCTGCTAACAGGCGCCCTCTCCAAGTTCCCAACAATGCCAATCAACATGAATGCGCTCATGCTCTTGTGCCACAACCAAACTACCAGTTATCCCTCCGACAACACTTCACGCCACTTCCAGAAGCTGTCACCAGCATATAAAACACGACATGGTTGGTGTTGTGCCAGTGAACTAACTTCGGTCTCAGGGAAAGTTCTCCAAATTGTTTTGATGGGTTATCCACCAGGGTAATAATTAAAAAAAAAACTATTAAACTATGAAAGCTGTGCTTCCAGCTGGGGTCTACTCTGATATAAAGACTAAAGCACAAACTTGTTCGTCTTTCTCTTGAATATATCAAAAGCAACACTTGTGTTACAATGTGTTGCAAACATTGTATCATAAACCTCCAGTTGGCAAAGGAATTAGGGAGAAAATTTTTGGCAACAGCCAAAACATATGTATATCACTCAATATGAACTTCCAAAATCTGATACCTTCTAGCACGACAGCGGGTGTGACAAAGCCAGAAGCTATTATTAGATCACCTTCTATTCATCTTCAGCTGCAAGTATCGGTTTGATTCAACAATGCCACATGATTCCTGAATTACCTAGTTTACTCTGTTCTTATGATCTCAAAATATCTTCTGGCACTCACACCAAAGTCAACGTCTATTCACCTACCAGCTGGCTTTAAACTAGACCAAGGGGACCAACCCAGTTTCGTCTAGTACAGCTTGCATCCTGAAATGACACTTTAAGCCAACCTAAGGAACTTGTATCCAATCAAATTGTACTTGTAAAAATCACCAGGTTTTTGATTGGTTATCTGAGACTCCTTAAGTGCTAGTGCCACATGTGCTGAAAGTGTAAGAGCACCTGAAACAAGAAAATGTGTGCACCATTACCAGCATGCAGAAGCTCTCACAGCTGTGTGTACATGTGTGTGTGTACGCGGTCAGACTCGTTGGGTGGGCGTAGAAGAACCTGATTAGCAGCTGGTGTTGACGAGCCTCCAGACTGGGTACTTCCTTGGGATTTCTGAGTAAAGCCGCTGCTGGAGTTTGACCTCTGACATGTTGGGGATATTGGACTTGATCTGGGCGAGGTCTGAGGGACAGGACTTGACCTCGGGGAGGACAGAGAACCTGGACTTGACCTCTGAGAAACAGGGTCACTTAAAGAGGTTGATACTTTGAGGTGAGGATGTTGAGGAGGTTGGGAAGTGGGGGAGGTTGGGGCATACTGAGGTCCTTGTACCCTGGGACACTGGCTGCATGGTTTCTGCTGTGACGCTGTGGGAGGAGGGAACTGGGCAGTAGGAGAGGTAGCATACTGAGGTGTGGGGTTCGGGGTGGGAGTGGGCGAGTAGTATTGCGGGGTCATGTTGGTAGTCGGTGTGAGGGCCCGTGAGAGAGCATCTCGCAGCATCTCCCGAAGTTCACTACGCAGGCTACTGACGATCTCCTTCCGTAGGTAGTCCATCTCCTGTGGCGCCAGTAGGCACCCTGTCAAGTTACCTGCCACAGAACAGTATATCAGGTAATACTGCAGAAAAATTATATATAATTATAATTGTAAGATGTGTCAATATTTTGGTGTTTATGTACTCACAGATTTGCACCTAACACAGCCATGAGCTCATGCACATTATCATATTTAACACCATTTAGTTTAAGCGTTGTGTTACACAGAAATCCACACTTACAGAATTCCCATTGTGATTTTCTACACAGATTCTAATGTATCAAAGCACTACTGTACTGCTTCTCACCCTTCCCAATTAATCATTAATTTTTCAACACATCAGCCAGACTTAATATACTGTTAATTTCATTGCCTTTTTTGTGTTTACGCTACAAGAATAAAGAAAATCCTCTTACCAATGGTTATAGCAAGGCTGTGTGTAAGTAGACGTTCAATGCATTCTGATATCCTAAAAATGTCTCCATCTCTTCTTAATATTGATGAGACTAATTATATTAGTGATAACCACTCTAGCCACCCAATAAAAAAATTAATTCGCTGGATTACAGACAGTTACTGCTAGAAATAAATGAAAAACGTTAGTATGTGCTGTATATATGAGTTATAGTGTAAATATGACTAAATCCACAGGGTTAGAGACATCAGGCTAGTAGAGTGTTGTTTAAAAAACTCAGAACTTATGCTCATTCCTCGCAGTCATACAAGTATGTGATATATATATATATATATTTGTTACTGTGAAAATACATGGTGTTTTCAGTAAGTGTTCCTGGATCACGCAAACGTAAAAAATAGTTGCGTATCTCACTTCGTAGGACTATTGAGAACCATCCGTTTACATTTAGTGCGAGCCATTCATACGACTGATGAGGGATCAAAAAAGAATTGCGCGCATCCTGCTTTTAAACCCAAGTTTGTCCCCTCGTTCTATGACTATTGGCTACGAGCGCCGCTGACGTCCCAAGTAAGCTCTGCACACTGAAGGACGTTTTGTAAGTGAAATCGAAAAAAAGGAAGACGAAGTCTCACATCGGTGTCCATAAGAGTTGCGAGGCTTCGGGTATGAAAAGGAGAATGGGCAGACTACTACGATATCTCATGGTGGAAGAGAGAAGAGAGGGCGAACATAAATGTGAGGTAACGGAAGAGGAGCTAGAAAACGGAGAAACCTGATATACGACAAGGATTAAAAGTTTAAGCCTTACTAACCAGAGATAACTTTGTATTAGGATCATGGAGGAAAATGAGGTAATGGACAAAATTCGTAACTCGGAACTCATATAATGACGGGGAATTAATCTTTAAACCGGGCTTCGACTGGGGATGAAAGGAAATCCCGTAGACAATAAACGGAATTCCATGTGATAAATGAAATCAATTCCGGAAAGTCTAGCTATTGGAGCAATCATATACATGTATACTGGTAACCTTAGTAGAGTCTAGATAAAATCAAGGCTCTGAATAGGAGTTCGCCAGTCAGCTTCCCGAGTATGATGTGACAAACTCCGTGTATAATGTGACAAACTCCAGGTGTAATGTGACTGCTTGTGTGGAAAATTAAATTTACCTGGATGAATCTCATTAGATACATACCAGTAAATGGTAACAAATATAATTATTCTTTATCAAAGTTACAGAGACAAGTAGGAATTTTAGGACACCTAAGTCGCAAAAAATGTCCCCCTTCGATACCTACTACAATCTATATCTCCACAAGTCACTCTGGACCTATATTAATTTCAAATGAAATATACATCACCAGGAATTCTGGTAAAACATTAATTTAAATGTGGACTGTATATTAAATTTAAAATGAATACATATACATTGAAGGAGAATTTATCTTAATATCACTCACCAATTAGTCCGGAGATTATGGTGTGTCATACACAAAACCCCCTGCCTAAAATATGAAGAAAATACTGGCCAGAATTTCAACATAAATATAGACATCACTCAGCTGTGGTAATATCCTGTTTCCATCTAATTACGGAATCCTGTCCAGTCGCCGAATTCTCACGTTATGCAGGACTGCAATTCCAACAATTTCGGCTCCTATTTGAGAAGTTTTAAGCCTAGTATAACCTCTAGAGCGACGAAAATTCTTCCGATTTTCACTAACATTTCTCCGTCAGTTCAAAACAATGGCGACTCTCCCCCCCCGGACGCTCACCTATTTCGCTGGTTCTTTATTTACAAATTAATTTTTATTACCTACAATATATTCCATCAATTTACGTACAAAAAACACTGTATTTTCGGAAAATGTACAGTATTTTCCACAGCTTGTAAGTAAATTCAGTTTACTAAGTAAGACACGCAGTTTTTACAAACATTTTGTTTGTTTTTCACGACATTAGGTTATCCAAGAGATAGCCAAGGAATTAGTCTTTGGCAGGGCTCCATGAGGCTCCATGCGAAAGGTATCAATTTTGTTTTGAATAGTGAACCTAGGGTTGTGTTATGTATCCTGGAAGGGAAATGAGTATCCTTTAGATAAGATTTTATAGGACATGGCCCCTGGAAGAAGGATTGGGGATAGAGAAAAGACTGTGTAGTCTAAGGTATCAACGATGATTGAGATCTCTCCAGTAATGGGAGACCTTATAGCGGTGGTAATGCTTATATGTATACTTCATTGTAAGTGGTAGTGGTGGTTTGATATACCATATTAGTAGCTGCGAGAGGCGATGGTATCGATTAAGATAACTGAGATTAGAAAAGGTGTTGATGGATGAGGGAGACTGGTGATTAGAGGTGGTGACTCTAGAGGCAGTTTAGAGGTGAGGGGAGGTTGTAACTGGAGAGTTAAATTATTTGGAGATGGTTGAGGAAGGTAGTACTGATCAAACAAAAATCACTTAGCAAGGCGAGCCTTTACAGGTGACGTTTGGGACAGGTCAGGCAATAGTTGGAGTAGCGACTGTATGGAGTAAGAGTATTAGTTGGGTGAAGGAATAAGGACTGGATGAAGGAATAAGAGAGTTGGGTGAAGGGGTGGTAGTTAAGAAGACAGTCATGGTTAGGAAATTAATAAAGATTATCTGTTTTTTAATGTTTTTTTAGCCAGGAGGTAAAGGTGATTATATTACAAAATAACATTGTATCTAAGTAATAATGGGCGACACTGCACTTATATTTTTATAAATGTTCTTTTATACCATTTATATCCATGCTTGTAGAGTTTTTCTGCCTAAAAGTTGCTAAAGAACTTTGCAGATGTGTACATGATTGGGTAAACTAGTAAAACTAGCAGTCTTATAGTTCTTAAAAAAATATAAATACTGAATCTTACGAAGCTTTATGTCAAACAGCCCATGCCATTGCACAATGTATAGGATCCAACCAAGATATTAGGGACGCAATGTATTTTAAAATAAATGAAAATAAATATATGGCACTAACTAGGGAAATCTGTCAGATATTTTGCAGAAATTATGGCTAAAATGAATTACAGCAACTAGTGAATATACGGGCAGGTGTAGCCAGATACTGTACAATATCGTGGAGACCCTGCAAAAATGAGATTAGTAAGAAGGGGACAAACATAATAGGAAAGAGCTTAGTTAAGATGTGAATATTTTATCGTTACGTGCTTAAATCTGGCTAACTTGTGAAATGTGATGAAATTACAAGACAGGAAAAGGGATATATGGATAAAGCTGACAAGATAATGATCCCAATGCAACAAAAGCCAAGATGTTTAAGGGATTTTTGAGTGAAGCAGACAAGAAGAGGGATACGTACCCGCAGGAAGAAGACTTTGAGGTGAAGGAAGACCCATCGATGCTTTAAAGAGAAACATAAACTAGGCTATACGCTAACCGTAGCTGCCAGCTGCTGCACAGTCGCAAATTACATCTTTTGGACACTTAACTTTCCATTGTGCAGGCATGTGAACTAAATGCAATGGCAGAGCAGTTCTTGAAATTTATAGCAAACACTACACAAGTGTTTGAAGAAGAGGTGGCGATCTGGGGAAGTACAGTATGTGTTCGAATTATGTAAATCTCAAATCGAGGCAGAAGCCAATTCAGTGAACCAGTTTCTCAATTACTGTCAATCCATGTGAAGATTTAAAGTAACTGTTACTAGGATTGAATTCTGGTGAGGATTACGCCAATTTGTTCAATAACAACAAAATTTATGATTGAATAACATTAAGTAAACAGTGTAAGGATATCCCAAGCAGAGGTTGCATCTTTAAAATGATTCTGTGGATGTGATGATGAAGTGTTGAAATGAGTCATATAAATGAATATTATTTAGATCAGGGAAATGAGCCGTTTGCTGCATTTATAGATTTAGAAAAGTCTGACGTTAATGTGCAAAGGGAAGCGACGTGGCTGGTGTTGCAGTTGTTGAGATAAGTGATGTTGTTAAAGGTTGAAAGAGTTTTTATAAGTTGTTTGATGTCTCTAGGGTTGTTTAATGTATTCACAAATGGTCCTTTTTAAATATGGGAATGCTAAAGTGTTGGGAATGTAAAATGAAAAAAAAAACTTCACATTTGTACCTTACTGATGGCACTGAAGAGTGATTCAGGAGAGAGAAAAATGTAGATATTGGAGAAGCAGTTTGGAAGGATATTTAAAAGGACGTTAAACAGTCAGCGTAGAAAAGAGCAAGTTGATGAGAATAAATAGGGAGAAATTGGATGTCAGATCAGAAGGAAGGCATTATGGATAAAAGAAATGTATTCATATATTTGGGAGTGGTCTTGTCAACAGATGGCTCTATTGACGATGAAGTGAACAACAAAGTAGATGAGAGGACATAACAGGGTTGTTAAGGAGTCTGTGAAAGTGTTTTGGTTTAATAATGGTCTAGTGATACTGCAGCGACTTCAGTCAAGCAATATGGATTCACGAGAATTTGGATATTATGATAAGACACAGTAGGCTACATACATATCCCTTAATTTTAATATAGGACTGAGAAGAGCAACCACTCGCCACCTCTGTCTTCAACATAATTTTCGTATCAATCCTAGAGCAGCACAGTCTACATCTTTTCTACATTCTACTTAAGTTTCGCAAGCTAATTGCGTCTAGCCTTAAGGGATTAGTTAAAATACAGTCATTTATCCATGGCTACTGACGAAAAAACTTTTTTTATTATTGTCATTCATACATTTGGCGTGCCAAACTGCCAGCACACGAGAGAAAATAAGACTTAACAATGTAAGTCTTTATTGGATAGTTTCACTTGATTTAAAATTTAATGAAGGTTAAGACTGTTCTGGTGACTTGACCAACAGAGGCTCACCTTGCTAAGTGTTTTTCGTGTTAAACCTGTACGGTCATACTTTCACTCATTCACAAATAGCATTCTCGAAAGAACTTTAAACGACGTTTCGGTCCGTCTTGTACCATTATCAAGTTGACAAGACGCATGTGCAGTAGTTAGGTATCTTCTTTGGGAAACGTTTCGGCCATATGGTAGGCTTCTTCAGTCGAGTACAGTGGAGGCAGCAGAACTAATAGAGATGTGAAGATGTAATCAGTCCATCATCCTTGAAAACGTAGTTTTGAGGTGATCAGTCCCTCAAGGGACTGACCACCTCAAAACTACGTCCCTCAAGGGACTGACTACCTCAGACTACGTCCCTCGAAGGACTACGTATTCAAGGGAAATGGACTGATTTCATCGTCTTTACATCTCGACTGCTTCTGCAGCCTCCTCTGTACTCGACTGAAGAAGCCTACTGTGTAGGCGAAACGTTTCGGAATGAAGACATCTAACTTGCACGTATCGGTATTTTATACCATTATTAAGTTGTGACTTGATTGTGGACCAGGACGGACTGTAACGTCATCTAGTGTTTCATCTTAAAGTGTTGGTTATTTACGAAATGTCCCAGCAGTGGTATTTATCAAGTTGTAAAGTAAAGGGACACAAGTGCAGCTAATGTGACATTTTATTGTGGCAACGTTTCGCTCTCCAGGAGCTTTGTAACGGCTTGACAAAGCTCCTGGAGAGCGAAACGTTGCCACAATAAAAAGTCACACACACACACACACACACACACACACACACACACACACACACACACACACACACACACACACACACACACACACACACACACACACACACACACACACACACACATATATATATATATTTCACACTTTCATCCGGATAAATCTCGCACATCTTCCCTTCTCATCAGCAGTGCAAATGACTTAAAATTATAATCAATATCGACCTGAAAATTGTGTTTTCTTGGTTTTCATCATATATCCTGTACCATGTCATTCCCTTTAGAATACGACTGTAAACAGACACTCCAGACAATTTGCCTGCCAAGGTAAATATACTCGGTCTTCCTCTACCTAAGATTTATTCCCTCCTCTAAGGCAAATATCTTCTTATCTGCTCACAGGCTTCCCCTCCCCTTGACGTGTTGGTTTGAGTCTTACCTTGTGAGTATGTGAGGTTACACGGTAGTGAGGAGGCTGGAGTGACGGTGATGTCAACAGTGCCTGAGGTTGGGTCCCGCCCCAGCATTCCCAGGTCCACAGAGTGTTGCTGTACAATGCCAGGCGTGCCCAGAATTGGGTGACTCGGACTAGTTAGACCCACGCCTTTTCCCGACACAAACAAAATGCAATACGTTAACATCTTGGGATTAGCTTTGAAAATAGGCTAGGCAGCTATACAAGTGAGAATGGTTGGGTGTGAGAAAACGGAGTGTGGAAAATCTCTAGCTAAGATAGGCCTCGCAGCAATGAGTTCAAGTTGGAGAAATTTAGATTTACAAAGTATTTAGGGAAGTCCTGGCTTGGAAATAGAGTTGGACATGAATGGAACAGACTCTTATATAGCGTTATTAAGGCAAGAACTTTGAGAAGCTTTAAATATTGAGTGGGTGTGAGCTGAACCTGCTAATTATGGGCTAGTATGCCTGCTGCGATGTTCTCTTGTTCTTGTGTTCTTGAGGATGTCAAACATGGGCCAATGGCCAATAGGCCTACACGCGCGCACACACACACACACACACACACACACACACACACACACACACACACACACACACACACACACACACACACACACACACACACACACACACACACTTGAGGGGAAAACACGAAATAAATAAAAATTATCTAACAAAAATAATTAGCGCTGCTGTATTTATGACAGATATAGAAAGCTGGCGAAAGGCTCTTGATTCGGGGGACTAGATATATTCCCTTTCATTTCCCTGACGCTACATGACTCCCACGGATTGTGCAGTTATATTCCAGGTAAGGCATTAAAATCTAAGATGCTTTTTGACCCTCATGGGTTTAGCGCTTCCTCGCTCAACATAATAATTTAGACAATGAATAATTTTTATGTAAGTGGCTTAGAAAACCGACAAGTAAATGAATGACACATACGTGCAATACATGGGCATCTTTATTGTAGAAACGTTTCGCCCACCAGGGCCTTCGCCGTTTTTCAATGTATTGGATTGATAAAGGCCACTTCTTGATTCGCCGGTACTCTCCCGGCCCTGGTCTTTTCCAGATGGTGACCCGGCCTTGGCTCCCTGTCTTGGGAGTGTCTGAGACCTATGTCTCCCATGGGAGGAGGTACAAGTACCTCCTCATCTTCTGGGACCAAGTGTCCCCAGCCCTATCCCCATTCCCCGCCCTCACGGGGCTCGTAGGGAGAAGCTAGGCCTCTGGTCCGCCATCTTCCACGCCTCAGGGATGGATCGTGGGAATGGCAGTCTTGTGAGCTGCAGGTGGTAGCAAGCTCTGGCTCTGGCACTTTCCCCGCCCTAGGAGTGCTCGTGGGAATGGTGTCCAGAATGTAAAAAAGCCACTGGTTGATCAAACGTTTCCCCACTAGAGAGATGATATTCGAAGGAAGACTATTTACCTTGGGAATGGGCGCAGGCAGGACATGGGGCAGGAGTTGTGGTGAGTGTGACTGGGTTGGCTTGTGATGCACCACCCACAGCACCTTCAGACTCACGACCATTGCCCTGGGCCCTGGCGGCCATGCGACCACTTTGCTTCAGCAGTCTCAGGATGTCTTTCTTGATTGAGTCCATCTGGCCATATGCTCTTGCAGTCTCCCGTTTTCTGTCTTCTCGCAGTTCATACCTGAATCGAGTGTAATATATATATATATATATATATATATATATATATATATATATATATATATATATATATATATATATATATTAGTCACGAAAAGCGCTTGGAATTTCACTACTCTTTCACAGTGGTTGTTTTGCATATTTTAAAATCACCTGTTTACTGTGATCTTTTTGCATATATATGTATGTATGTATGTATGTGCAGTAATCGCGATCGAGCATTAGAAGATGCAAAATAACCACAGGGAGAATAGAATGAGAGCTCTAGGCCTTTCGTGTTGTATTTCTGGAGAGAGACGTTTCCCTGAACGAATCTGCCTGGATTTCCTACTCTTTCTGCAACATGCAAGCTGATAAATTAGACACATGTGTCTAATTTATCAACGTGTCGGTTCTGTGAACCATTCATCTACAACATGCAAGCTCCTAATGATGTGTTGATTGCAACACGAAAGGGCTAGAGCTGTATTATATAAATATATAAAATGCATCCCAAAAGTACCCCAATGGAAATAAGTCACTCTGACTTTTTTTTTGGGTTATCCTAGGTTCTCTACACACATATTGCTATGCATGATGATATATGTAACTGTATTTGTGTATACTTTAGTTTAGCAGTTCTTGAGGAGGGTTTACAGTAGACCGAAAATATTCGTTTTATTTCTGTACTGTTGAATGTGGGTTACTCGATTGTATTAATCATACGGTGAGTGTATGGTTTACTCGGTATAATGTATATGTAAGTACTGTATATGCTACGACTCAGCCAACAGAGGAGAAAAGTATACCTAAATTAAGAGTGAGAAGAGAGAAGCATATACCAAACTAAGAGGGAAAGAGCTTACATACCTGAGGCTGGAGATGTCCTGCTTGATCTCGAGAAGATCGTCCTCATTCACTCCATCTTGACGGTGCTGTTTCTTGGTCTGGTGGATGAAACGTGAGACCAAACGACGCATCACCTCTGCGTACCTGTTGGACTGACTCATGCGGCCAGGTGGTGCCCCTCCCTGCCTCTCCGCACACCAAGACAGCAAGGAGTTGAAAAGAATAAGAAGAGAGATTTATTATGGAAATGGTGTGGGTGTGAAAACAAAGACGGAGTGAGATGGGAGAGGCAAAGAGGTGTAGAAGGAAAGGAAACGAATGAAAGGGAGGACGGAGATACTTGGTAAAGATGAATATCAAAAGAAATTACAGCATATAGTGAGGTTATCTATAAAAAGATATTACGTAGATATTAAAACTTGGGAATAATTTTAGAATTTGCAAATTAGACTGAATTTCAAAAAACTGTTAAGGAAATAGTTACTATTAAACACAGTTTATACTCTTACTAGTCCGGTGCCAATTATGTCAAGGTAAACAAACCACTGAACGGTTGGGGTTGGAATCCATGGCAAGTGAGTCGCAAAACTCCAGGCAGTGCATAAACCAGTGGTTGGCACTGAATTTTAAACTCCATTTAACTTCTCACAAAAATGCTTATCTCTGATGTAAATATCACTTCAATACAAGTGGACTCACCTGTAAAGTGCCTTTCTCCATAGTGAAACTCCTTCTCTTGTCAGAGCGTCTTCGACCTCTACGGTAGCAGATGTACTGAAGGCAGTTCTTGACGTTCCTCATACAGTAGAAAATAGCCTTGGGGCTAATGATGAGGTTGAAAGGTGCTGGTAAGGTGGAACCCGGGTCGAAGTAGCTCATCCATAGCTTAGAACGAGCAAATTTCCACTCTTGGTCAGCATGGTCCTGCGTGGCGTGTGTTCAGATAACAATTGTCACCATGTTAATTATGTCGGGTTGGAACCCAAGGCACGGTTACCTAGCTAAGGCACATTAACAGTGTTGACTGTGAGAAAAGATATTCAATTTTTGATATGTCGTGTGGCCCATTATAAAAAAAACTGTAATGGAAATATAAAAAATGGTATGGTGTTCTGTAATATCTGAGGATAATTAGTTTCAGTTAAATGTAAGATAGTTTGACGATGTAAAAGATTACATACACATCAACACCTGGTACTCTGTGTCAGCTGGTAGGAAGATTGTTCTGTGTACTCTGTGTCAGCTGGTAGGAAGATTGTTCTGTGTACTCTGTGTCAGCTGGTTGGAAGATTGTTCTAGAAGTGTACTCTGTCAGCTGGTAGGAAGATTGTTCTATGTACTCAGTGTCAGCTGGTAGGAAGATTGTTCTGTGTACTCTGTGTCAGCTGGTAGGAAGACTGTTCTGTGTACTCTGTGTCAGCTGGTAGGAAGATTGTTCTGTGTACTCTGTGTCAGCTGGTAGGAAGACTGTTCTGTGTACTCTGTGTCAGCTGGTAGGAAGACTGCTCTGTGTACTCTGTCAGCTGGTAGGAAGACTGTTCTGTGTACTCTGTGTCAGCTGGTAGGAAGATTGTTCTGTGTACTCTGTGTCAGCTGGTAGGAAGATTGTTCTGTGTACTCTGTGTCAGCTGGTGGGAAGACTGTTCTGTGTACTCTGTGTCAGCTGGTAGGAAGACTGTTCTGTGTACTCTGTATCAGCTGGTAGGAAGATTGTTCTGTGTACTCTGTGTCAGCTGGTAGGAAGATTGTTCTGTGTACTCTGTGTCAGCTGGTAGGAAGATTGTTCTGTGTACTCTGTCAGCTGGTAGGAAGATTGTTCTGTGTACTCTGTCAGCTGGTAGGAAGATTGTTCTGTGTACTCTGTGTCAGCTGGTAGGAAGACTGTTCTGTGTACTCTGTGTCAGCTGGTAGGAAGATTGTTCTGTGTACTCTGTGTCAGCTGGTAGGAAGATTGTTCTGTGTACTCTGTGTCATGGTGTACTCTCTGTGTGTCAGCTGGTAGGAAGACTGCTCTGTGTACTCTGTCAGCTGGTAGGAAGACTGTTCTGTGTACTCTGTGTCAGCTGGTAGGAAGATTGTTCTGTGTACTCTGTGTCGGCTGGTAGGAAGATTGTTCTGTGTACTCTGTGTCAGCTGGTAGGAAGATTGTTCTGTGTACTCTGTGTCAGCTGGTAGGAAGATTGTTCTGTGTACTCTGTGTCAGCTGGTAGGAAGATTGTTCTGTGTACTCTGTGTCAGCTAGTAGGAAGACTGTTCTGTGTACTGTGTCAGCTGGTAGGAAGACTGTTCTGTGTACTCTGTGTCAGCTGGTAGGAAGATTGTTCCATGGACTCTGTCAGCTAGTAGGAAGATTGTTCCATATACTGTCATCTAGTAGGAAGATTGTTCCATGTACTCTGTCAGCTAGTAGGAAGATTGTTCCATGTAATCTGTCAGCTAGTAGGAAGATTGTTCCATGTACTCTGTCAGCTAGTAGGAAGATTGTTCCATGTACTCTGTCAGCTAGTAGGAAGATTGTTCCATGTACTCTGTCAGCTAGTAGGAAGATTGTTCCATGTACTCTGTCAGCTAGTAGGAAGATTGTTCCATGTACTCTGTCAGCTAGTAGGAAGATTGTTCCATGTACTCTGTCAGCTGGTGGAAAGATTGTTCCATGTACTCTGTCAGCTGGTAGGAAGATTGTTCCATGTACTCTGTCAGCTGGTAGGAAGATTGTTCCATGTACTCTGTCAGCTAGTAGGAAGATTGTTCCATGTACTCTTGTCAGTTGGTAGGAAGATTGTTCCATGTACTCTGTCAGCTGGTAGGAAGATTGTTCCATGTACTCTGTGTCTAGCTAGTAGGAAGATTGTTCCATGTACTCTTGTCACCTGCAGGAAGATTTTTCCCAATATCCTGTGTCACCTAGCACGAAGAGTTTCGCACACCCTCTGTCACCTGGCAGGAAGATTGAGTTTACCTGAAGTATACCTGGAGAGGGTTTCGGAGGTCAACGCCTCCGCGGCCCGGTCTGTGATCAGGCCTCGTGGTGGATCAGGGCCTGATAAACCAGGCTGTTACCGCTGGCCGCACGCATAACTTCGTTTTATGACATAAGTCGAACTTCTCGATATTTGTCATTACAGTTAGTAAATATAAGCAACTAATGGGTTGACATCAGACAAGTATAAACTTTTAAAATAGACAATATTTTTATGTAACATCATTACTTTAAACTTTGAGACAGCATGATTATTGCTCTAAAAATTCAAAGGATATTTTTTAAAACTTAAAAAATAATCATGTTTGTATAAAATGGCTAATTCTTGCCAGTTTCAATTGACATTAATTCCACACATTCCAAACCACACTGGCATTATACTTTGATTATATGCGTACTAAATATCACGCAAAGATAAATAAATTCTCACTGCTTATGTGTTACAGATGACAAAAATGTCTGTTAGAAAGTTCGATATATAGGACTATCATGCTATTTTGAGGTGACGCAGTTATTTTGTTTATCCTTAAAGGCAAATCTATATAATTTCAGTTTTGCTCTCAGAGAATATCAGTATTTAGTAAGGTTAGGTTAGGTAAGATTTGTCAGAAAACAGGACAATTGTTTCCTGACGCGGGTCATAGTCATATTATGAACGCCACTGGAGCTTTTGGTCATCTGACAGTCTTCAGCTGGCTTACCGGTCCATCCCTTGAAAAATTAATATTATTGACGTAGTATTAGGTATCAAAGAGCTAAACATGTGTGCCTCTAATGAATACCACTGTAAGATAGCAAGGGAAGCGGTAATTTGTAGTCATTACGGACTGCATGATGACCTGTATCTCAAATTTAGACTAGGGGGGGGGGGGCTAACACACTGACCCGTGGCTGTGATGCTTCCTGCAGAGTACCAGAGTGTCGAGGTGTGTGGAACAGGAGTAGGGCAGGGACATCCCACCTTCACTTTTCCCAGTAGAGGCCAAAATCGTAACTCCGATAAAAAAAAGTTCTGAAGCTTAAGACTAAGCATCTTGTACTTAACCCACAATTTGGAGAGGAATCTTTAGACGATGTTTCGGTCCGTCTTGGTTCATTTTCAAGTAAAATCTGAACCATTTTTGTCGTCTAAAGATTCGTCTTGAAAGCCTGGGTTTGCGGTGAAATGTCCCAGACAGAGTAGTGTGAGGTTTAGTGAGTAGTGTGACTTAGTCTTTTCTCAGCGTCTTATATCATTAATATTTTCCCTCTTGTCTAAAATATATACATTTATTGCTACTCTTATGAAAAAAAAACAGATATAAAATGGTAGTGAGATGACCCACAGGAAAGGAAAACCATGCCGGTTATTTACTATAAGAATAATGCACATACCATAACTCCTTCAAGCAAGCATCTAACGAAAATAGAGGAAAAAGAGGGAGGAGGATGCTATAATAATAGAGACAGTAATGGAGAATGAATAGAGAAACAAAGAAGAAAAACAAGTGACATGAGAGAACAGGAAGAAAAAAAAAAAACAGGAAAAATAGAGAATGGGAGAATGAATATGTGAAGAAATCGGAATAAGCAGAAATTTAATACGAGGAGGGGAAGAGGGAGGGTGGAGTAGGAGGAAAAGGAAAATGGGTGAGAGAAAAGAGAGAATGAATGTTTGAAAGTAAGAGACGAAGCAGTTGACAGCAGCAAGCAGAACGGACAACAATGTATGAAAGTAGTAGTAGTAGGTTGTAGGTCGGCATAACAATCTGCAACATTACTAAAGGAAAAACACTCGTTACCACGTCTTTTGTTGTCACTAATTTATGATCCATAAAAGCTCTTTCATGGTGACAGGGTGTGTGGTACGGAACCACCTTCAGGGTGACTAATGGTATGGTATGAACCTCGTTCATAGTGACAAATGGTGTTGTATGAACCTCGTTCACAGTGACAGATGGTCTAGACCACCAAGGTAGGCTATGGCATTTCCGTTTTGTGGCTACTCAATTTATTTTTCACTGAAAATTTTATTACCTTCATTCTTAAATGTTGTTGCTTATTTCTTATTTGCCCTCCCCCCCCCCCCACTTCCATTAATTGTCAAGCACAATTGTTGGACCTAACACTGTCGAATGTAACTAGAGGTATCGACGCTACAGGAAAGTCTTCGGAAACATTCCCGCTATTTATGTATTGTTAAATTTGGATTATATATATATATATATATATATATATATATATATATATATATATATATATATATATATATATATATATATATATATATATATATATATTGGCTATAAGTCGACCATTTTAACTCCAAAAATGTGGATCTGGTGTTTTCTCTCGTCTGACAAAAGCAATATACAAGCAGTTTCTGTATGAAAAAATAACAGGAATAGTCTCTTGTTCAAATTTATGATTAGTGAAACGTTGCTAACGTTCGCGAATTGCTGACGATCACAAATTACTGTCAGTCTTGTAATTGATTGTGCACCCATGATGTTGGAACTATCCTCTTTTTGGAGGAAGCCTGATTGCCCTCTTATTTCCCACGCGCTGTTTCGTCCCCATTCGTTTAACGTTTCCTTATAATAATAACATTATCGTGTTTGTAACGGTATAACTTTTATCTGAGTAGGTTACTTCAGTTTTCTCTAAAAAATTTTGTGTATCAGTCCTAGTTGTTTAGGTTAATACATTACTGTATTAATGCAGATGTGCTGTGATATATTGACTTGTGATATGTTACAAATTATGTTGCTTACAGTATTTTTCCGCACATACCTTGCTGATTCGATTTTTAATTTCATCAGTTTAAACGGATATTTTACTGTTGTTCCTTTTTCGGCTTTGTTACCTGTAAGTTGTTACTTATGTCTTTTCTAGTTCAAGAATATATTCTCATTATTTCCACTAAATTTGGGTGGTATGACGGACAAAAAGGTAATAATCCATATTAAATTAATTCTAGCTATGCTGGTAGCAATCATTTTAAAACTAAACTCAGTAAAATGATATCCATTTCGCTGTACTGAAGCCTCAACTCAGCCAGGCAGATTGCTTTACCTCAGGTGTGAAAATTATTTATGACTGATCGCGGGTTCTAGCCCCGCCCGTTGTATGGTTTGTGAAAATTATTCTTTGTAATGCGGTATGACAGGAAAACTATCCATTTCAATGGAGTATGAGATTAAAACCATTCTTCGTGACGTAGTATGAGAGGGAAAACAACCTGTGATGTACAACAGGAAAGCCATCCTGTGTGTTGGATTATATTAGGTAACTCAAGTTCGTTAAGCCTTGTAAAATGTCATGTAGATCAGGATAGTCACACAGTTTGATGTATCTGATTTTGATCATTTTTTTTTTTGTTGGAGTGAAGGGTTGCGATGGAGCTAATTCTACTTAAACCCGACTGTTACCACTCTCAGCTCTTATTGAAAAGTTTTTTAAGTTCCTATTCAGTTTTTGTTTACCATTATTATTATTAATGCATGCAAAATATTTAACGTAGACAAACAGCTCAATAGGCGACAAATTATTGTAATTATATCTGCAGATACATCGCAGTGCCTCGAAACTCTTAACACTTAAATACTCTTATCAGGAATGGTCTCTTACACATCTGGATAACTATTCCACAACAGTAGGCTAACGCATAGATACTAGGCGGGCGGGGCAGTACGGGATTTAGCAAACTACTTTTTATGTTATTTTGCCGGTCCAGTGTTGTTGTTTTTTAAGGAAAAGCGGTAAATCCACAGGGATTAAAGCAGTGCTAGGGAATGGAAGGTATTCAGATTTGATACGAGGGCCTTAGTTCTGAGTGGCGCATTCTGAGCTGCTCGGTACGTACATATTGGTGCTTTCATTCTCATACCGTAATAGGTAATATTAATACTTTATTTAGTCGTGATACGTAGTTTTTTAAGATTTGATGACATTTAAGAATGCACGTGGAAAGCCCCTAGTTATGCAGAGCATTTCATATTAATATGCAGTAAGAAGGTAAGTAACCGCGGACAAATTAAGGAAAATGAACACGAATGAGTTTCAACAAAATTGTCCACTGCCCTCTTTAATTAATACTAGGCTATACAAAGGGAGAGTCACGCTGCATTACCTCTCCACAACTGAGAGTCGTCAGGTCACAAGGTCAGCAGCAGCAATGTGCTGGAAGCTGCGATAAATTAAAAGTTGTTGGAAAGGTCATCAAACTGAACCAAAATAAGTGGACATTGATGTAGAATAGGACATTATTTACCTAATGATTCACTCCATCTAGAACTTTTTCGCGAAATTCAGTTAAGAGCGACATGCTCTCCACAAAAGATTTGTTGTGCATATTTGTTTTAGTCCGCATACTTCTCATCGATACTTGTTATTGTTCATATACCTATTTTCGTTACCTGTATTTACCTATTTTCGTTGTCTGTATTTTTGTTGTAGTATCGCTATTCTAACCTGACTCAAAACATCGTGTTTTCGCTTTATGGATCGTTTGTGAACCTACGGCAGGCCAGCTGCTGCTCTACCCAGTAAGCATCAGAGTAGACAACGCTAATTTCTCAGAATGCGGGGCTCTCCCCTCTTGTAAGAAGCATTAATTTGTAAATACCCAAATGTATTCCTGGAAAACCTTTTAGGGGCTAGTTTTTAGGCCATCTGTGTATACGTCTGCTCTTGTGCTACCGTCCACAGGCTGGATATGGAGTGCACAGTAAACTAGTCGCTTCCGTCCACAGGATGAACCTTGGGTGCACAATAAAGTAACTGCTTCCGTCCACGGTATAGATGTGGGGGTGCGAAATAAAGTAGCCGCTTCCGTCCACAGGATAGTTACGGGGTGCACAATAAAGTAACTGCTCCCGTCCACAGGATGGATATAAGGTGCATAATAAACTAGCCACTACTGTCCACAGGATGCATATTGAGTGTACAATAAACGAGCTGCTTTAGTTCCTAGGATGAATATTGGGTGTACTATTTGATAAACTGGCAACTTCGACGAGACTAAAAAATTTAATCCCCTCAATCTGGTGATAAATACCTCATTAATCTCCTCGCTTAAAAACAAAAGAAAACAAAATACGCAGCAGTTATCTTATCTTTGTTTCGGTATACACTTATCTTCAGTTATCTTTGCACTTATCCCTTCTCTATACGTACTTCTTTTTCAATCTCACGGGAAAAAGGAATAAGAATTCATCTCCTGAAGGCCATACGTATCATAGAAGGCGACTAAAATGACTGAAACAAGGGGACGGCAATCCTGTTTTCTCGACGCGATTACTCACTGAACAATACCATATTTCTTTCTGTTACTAGGTTACATCGCCTTGGTGGGAGACAACCACCGTGTTAAAAAAGAATACTAACCGAATTGTAGATGAAAGGCCGCTAAATACTGGTAATAAGACAAGTTAAAGCAAGGTCTTCATTAAGACAATGTTTTGCTCATGGAGATGAGTTGATAAAACTATCCTTGAGTGAAAAAGTCGTTTTAATTAAAGCTTACGTTGCTCTAAATGGTGCCGTGGAAAAAAAAAAGTTCAACAAAATAAGCCGGTAAAATGATGGAACAGCATGGCTCAAGTGCAGTGGTGTATGTAGCAATGAGTCTACATGCACTGCCAAGATATTAATCCAGATTTTGGCATATATTGCAGATAAGGAAAGCCTTGTTGCAATAGCCGGGTGCTGTTGTTTAAGTAAGAAGGGTATTGTGTCACAGCACTGACCTAAACTACTCAGCTGGCATTAAACGTAGGTAGCAAGGAAGGCAAATCCTACCTCAACTGATCATTTTTGGATACACTACTAAGTAGTGATCCTTTTCTGTATGGGGTGAAATCTAGCTGGAGTAGGCTAGCTGATGCTTAACTGAACGGGTTACTGTTTTATCTACTACCCGTGTCTCGAGATACTTGTCATATTCCCCTGACAGATAAACCACTAGCACCACCTACCACATCCTCATTTTATGCAGTGGTTCAAAAGAGCACAAATTTCATCTATGTTTGTAAAGTCAGATTATAGACCCCACAGGTATTTATCCATTTAGTGACATGCAAGCCTTCTAGTTTTGAGTAATGTATGTCTAGTATGTAAATAAAGTAATTGAAATTTGATCGATAGCATAAAATGAAGGAAAGTGCCTACACAAAATGCTATACAAATTATAACAGAAAATACTGTACATGGCGCTGTAGATGATACATGTTTCTATCGCAACGTCCACTACAGGAAGTTTATACACAGTAGGTTATTACTTTATACTGCAAGTACGCAATCAAACGGCTAAATATGAAGCCATAAGAGACTGCAGCGAGGAATTATGTGTTGTGCATGGAAAAGCAAAAATTGCATAGGCAGCACAAACACAAGAATACCTACGAGAGTTAACTAGTACCTCTATCTGTTGGAAACTGTTGGACATCATAGCTATGAGCATATTAATGAGAACAATGATGGACATGACGTGGTAGGCCATGAAGAGGCCCTGGCCCACAGTCTCAATGAACCCATGCTCTTCCTCAAGGTCCGTGCTCTTGGGGGAACTGATACCAAACAGGGACCAAAACAGCGTTGCAAATGTCACGTCCAACCTAGAAAACACAGAGGGTGATCATAGAAAACGGGCACTTGAACATGCCATCACAGAAAATAAACAGAACTAAGAAACATTCCAAAGGAAAACTGGAATACAAGATACTGGAAGGAGAGCCACAGCTGTAAAAGGAGGTAATATATTAATATAAAGATAAAGGTGAGAATCAGGTCATTTTTTGATACAGGAGAAGGGAAGAATGTGCAATACAGGTGGATCAGAAAAAAATGGAATAAAAAGGATCCAGTTTGGTGTGAATATATAAAAATAACATCCATAGCAAAGTTGTTATTGAATTAGCTTGAAACACTAGATGCTTACATCACAAATATATATTCAGAGCATTTCAAAATAAGAATATGAAAAGTAAGTCTTCAGTATTGCATATCACAAAAAAGTAAATAAAGCAAAGTAATAATAAAGAAAAGGCTACGGTTGTCATCCCTCTGTATGACTCGAGCACATCATTCAAAATAATAATTAATGTAGATAACCAATTGTTATAAACTTGTCTGGATAGGCAGTTGATTATTATAAGAGCAATAAATACCACATAAAAATGGCCAGTGGTGATCAAAGGGCAAGCTACCCAGGGCTTTTAGAAAAATCAGATTTGAATTATTTGGTAAAGCGCCAACCCCGTGACAACTTACAAACAACTGACCATCCCAGTGGCTGATCAACAACAAGGATGGAATACATGCCACTCCACAAATCATGGCAATCACCAAAACAAAACCCAAACAGTTACATCCAACTCAGCGGGTCAAGGCTGCAGTAGGCGGCACAGGAGCGCCATCAACCTTTTTTTACCTCCACGATCTGGAAAGAACGACTCATCATGGCAATGAGCATGTTCACCATGACGGTGATGGCCATGATGAGGTAGGCCCCCAGCAGCGAGTGACCGATGATGTCCGTGAAGAGCTGGTCCTGGCGACTTGACATTTCCTTCAGGGGGATAACACCGAAGAGGGACCAGAGGAGGGCGGTGTAGGACTTGTCGATCCTAGAGTGTGGTGGAGGAGGTGCCAGGGTCAGTGAGGCACAGTCATACGTATGGGAGAGGCACACACGAGAGTAAATGTTGTAAATATGGGAGAGGGGTCAGTTATTACCACTGTAAAAGGTTTCAAGATTAAAGAGTGCACAGTATTCACATGAGGTGAGAGTAGTGACTGAGGCATGAACGCAATAGCCATGTACCGTTGATGTGTGGGAAGGGGTGGTCAGGGGTCGCTGAAGTTATATTCGAAAAAAAAAAAATGATAGTTTGATTTGATAAAGTTAACTTTAACAACTAATTACGTATGTAATAGGATGAGTTGAGCTTCATCCTTGAATTTGTTTTAATTTTAAATTGGTTCTGCCTTAACAAAATATTAATGGTATGCATATAGTCTCAACAAATCTTCCACATTTAACCCTACACAAGGATGGTTGTATTAACTTCATATTATAGGTCCTATATTTAGAAGCTGTGAATTTCCCATTACAATTAAAATACAAAATGCTACATAATAGTTGTTAAACCTCTCATCTCTTTGCTGCAGTCCAGATAATGGCACGTAAGAGGACCTGTAGATAAAAAAAAAAAATTAAGCAGTGTTTATCTTAATTAGAATTATGGGTTAAACACACTGAATTATGGAGCAAAAAAGGTTAAGTGTTTTAGTACGTTCACTTGCCTGTTAACTTTCTGTAGTGATGATGAATGATGCTGCAAAGAACTAGAATGAGATTACAGCATTCTGAGAGCAGGGGTGGTATTTAAATTTATTCCCAAAATATGTGCAATTTTTTGTGTTTAACATACTTCGGTCTACAAATTTGTTAATGGTGTTCTGCATCTTTGCTACATTCCACCTGGTTTTACATTCATATTATCAACTATATGAAAGGAAAGGAGATCGATATTAGATATTTTTATTAAGTTAGATGATAATGAAGAGAAAGTAAAAAGTGTCAAGTAAATTCATAAGCTCTGAACCGTAGTTCTGGAACCGCCGTCTTAGCCTGGAATTGTTAGACATTTTGCCAGAATAAATAGATGATTGCTAGAATAAATAGATGTACAACAATTATCCTCAGGAATCTATATGACAATTAAAATTATTTCCTGTATTGTAAATCACGCTAAAAATGAATAATAGACATCACTGGTGCAAAATTTAAACTTGTTCGTAAAAATCAGAGACAGTACAATATGTGTAGTGTACATCTAGGTGAGTACAAATAGGAAGCGCGTCTGTGTGACGCTCAGCAAACGGAGGATCAAGCCCCCACCACGTCTTGCGCTGAATGACCCACACATGGGTTTAGCGCTTAACATGAATCATATAACTTTATTTTTTTGTACAATATCAGTTCATAGTATATTACATTCTGTCAGCATATTTGTTGCCTCTACTGACATTTAGTACAGTAGCTTCTGAAGCTCTTCTCTCAGTAGTAGTAACCAGTTACCAGTAACCAGTGTACCAGTAGATGACTCACTACCAACCGTCTCTGCCTGAGTCACTGTCTGTATTCATATTGTGCTGACCACAGCAGTATTCAAAGACCCCCTCACATATGGGTACTGTGGGCGGCCAGTCAGTTATATGAGAGTGAGCGAGAGAGAGGCAGGATCGGCTGTGGCGCCCTTCCACATACTTCAGTTACAATATACGTACTACCAGCCTACGTGAGTATTTTTACCCAATCCACGTGTTCGAACTCCCACATGATAAATAGTCAGTTATACGAGAGTGAGCAAGGAGATAGGCAGGCTGTTGGGCGCTCCCCACATTGTCTGTAATTATACGTACTACCAGCTTACGTGAGTATTACTTTACCCTATCCACGTATCGAACTCCCACATGATACTTCTGTATAGTGCATTTTTTTTTTTGGAGGGGGGGGGGGCGGATAAATGCGATTGAAGAAGCACATGGATAATTGAATACCACACGGAAAGGCATTTTCCGACATATTCTTTTTTTTTTAGCTAAAATACGTAATACGAAACGGCTGATGATTTACGAATTTTCAGACTTTTTCCTGTCTACCACTAAAATTAAAATATTTTGACGGACTATATTCAGTTTTATTCAGACTTTGTGAGTCGCATTCATACTCAAACTATCTAGAGGAGGTTATTTTCACACCGTGGAAAGACGTTGTACAAGTAGGCTGTTAGTTATTATGTCTGAATCACAATACTTAGTTCATCACCCCCCCCCTAAGGGAGGTTCCTTGACGCTGGTGAGCTCTTGATCTGGGGAATTGGATCTGTGCTTCGGTTCCCTGAACTGAGCCTGAGTACCTCTCATCTCCCCCCCCACATGCGCTGTATAATCCTACGGGTTTAGCGCTCCCCCATGATTATAATAATTAGTTCGTCACCCAAGACAAATTGAAGAGCATTTCTTGGGGGCAACATTTCGCTCTCTGTAGAGCTTTATTAAGTCATAACTTGATGAAACTACACAGAGCGAAAGGTTGTTCCAATAAAAGCTGGATTATGGGGGAAACGTTTTGCTGAACTTTGTCGAGCTTTATAAAGTTATAACTTGATGAAGCTCCACACAGAGCGAAACGTTGTCCAAATAAAAACTTGATCTGCACTTAATATCTTTGTCTTCCTAATTGTCGGTAATGCGCTCTTTCATCTACCACTTTACCCCAGTCAGGGAATATAGGAGAATATAACAATCATCGTAAGACAGTCCATGAGAAGCACAGACTGTAATTATAGTGAAACAGACGAGGATAGACTAGGAAAAAATAGAAAAAATATATATTTGGAAAATAAAATTAGGAGACTATAAAAATAAAGGAATAAATGCAAATAATGTGCAGTAAAAGTTGCTAGGCTCGTTTCTGTAGTAACCAAAACTACCCTTCGAGGCGGGTGTCTTGATACTGGTGAAGAGATTTTGATTTATAGAATTGGAACTGCCCTCCTCTTCCTCGGATCAGACTAACTACCTCCTATTTTCCAAGGGCTGCATGACCTCCTTATGGTTTAGTTTTTATGAATGGGATAATAATAATAATAATAATGAAAATAGATGACACTGTGCTTTTGAGATTTTGAAGAGAAGTTTCAGAAGTTGCTGCATATTTCATTGTTGTAGTTCCTCATGCGCTACACAATTGGGTGTAAACAGTATATGGGTTACATAATTGTCACTCCTTAGCAGCTCCAGTTCGCCCGTCGTAATACATCTAACCACTGACTCGATATTAAAGTGCCTAGTGATTGTTGACAGATGGAGAGTAAACATAAGCACATCTACTTACATAACTTTTTTCAGTGAAATTTACCATACTTATCTTTCTGTTGTGCCCAAAGTAATACCAAAGAATGAATAATGTTGGCTGGACATCCTCTCCTTACTTGAATCAAACCTTCTTATCTCCCAGTCCACAGGTGCTCTATCATCCAGACGGATTTTGCGTTTTCCCCATGATATAAGTTGTTTAGTAAGAATAATAATACTCCATGGCGAAGTGGAAAAGAATTCTTCCTCTGTAAGCCATGCGTGTCGTAAGAGGCAACTAAAATGCTGGGAGCATGGGGCTAATAACTCCTGTATAAATTACTAAATTTAAAAAGAAAAACCACCCTGCTTCGGTGGGATACGGCCGGTGTGATTAAATAATAATAATAATGCCCACAAGGAAGGTAGTATAGCTGATTGCATTGGCTAACTAAGGCACTTCCTTACACAGCACATTCCGACTCACTATACCACTGTCAGAGTAAGCATCTTTATCCTATTATTACAGGACTGTTAATACAGATATATACACAATATATATTAAAAAAAAATTTCACACTTCAGGTAAACGCGAATACTTTCACGGATGACCTCGTGGGTGCTCGGGTACGTATTCCCCGCGAAGGGTGGGCAAGAATCTTGTACATGATCGTAGATGTGGAAAAATGGGAAAGGATGATGTTTCAGCAGGGTCTACTAGAAGAAAAAAGACTAACAAACTAGGAAAAAGCTATGCGGAAAGAACACTACAAAATCTTTATATACATAATAGTAGAGAACTGGAAAAGTATCCAAGAGTATTATATCAGCATAACAAGATATTTTATAGTTTATATGGCAGCTTGAGATACCATCAACGTAAGTTCTTCCTAACTACGAAAATACGGGAATAACTCACTATACATGTTTAGCCTAAGTAGTTCAAATTACTCATTAAAAACATAATAAATCGATAATTTATTCATTTTCTTCTCCTGGTGTGACTAGCGATAACCAGTGAATTATGCAAGCTACTGAGGATAACTCTGTATTTTACTTCCAGCAGAAGTTGTTACCTGGTTGTCGTCGTACACCGGCAGAAGGAAGCAAGTAACTTAATGCTAACCATCGGCTGAAAATATTTCCTGAAAATGGTTGAAATCTGACTGACATTTACTAGTCCAAAAAAAAAAAAAAAAAAAAAAAAAAAAAAAAAAAATATATATATATATATATATATATATATATATATATATATATATATATATATATATATATATATATATATATATATTGGAAATATATATTGACAGGAGATTATCTTGAAACAAAATTACTATTTTGCAGTCGATAATAAAAAATAAGCTGCAGACTTTTTTTTTTTTTTTTATGTATCGACAAATATACACTCACGGCTGAGTAAGTCTTTATTTGCTCGACTTCTCGCCCACAGGGGGATTTTTTCCAGTTATAGATAGAAGAAAACTCACATGTGAGAGAAACGTTCTGCAAATAGCTTATTCAGCCATACGTGTCTTTCTACTACCCTACCTGTCAGCATCTGTTTCCCTCTGAAAAACGTCCGTACTCGGTGAAACAAGTTAAGCGGTAAGACTACACTGAGGTGATTTGTGTGTATAGCATCAAACTACAGGAAATGAAGCTAATATGTTATGATGGAAGAAAATCACTGGTTTTTATGGATGGCATTTATGTTTTGCTTTAATGATCTACAAAGCCAAATTAACCCTTAAACTGTGCACCTGTAACTTTAATATTTTTTTGTTTTTATTTTAATTAAAGAAATCATATATAAAAATAATTTTTGCACTAATTGCCAACATATACACTATTGATTTATGTCAGTAAATTAGATAATTTTGGACAGGGAATGGAAGCTGCTCAAAAAAAGTTAGCCTAATGACTAATATGCTTACAGCGCCTAGAGTAACAAATACGCTCACGCATCGCTACCGAATCAAGGTGCCGTTGATTTACGCATATACCACTACTAGAATATTACTGAATGCACTTTCTCTGATTATAATAATAATACTGAATACACTGGCGTGAGGTAAACAACGGAACGGGTGGGATTTGAACCATGGCGAATGAGTCGTAAAACTCCAGCCCAGTGGTTAACGCACTGGCCTGAAGCTTTAAGATTCAGTCACCATGGTTCAAGCCCCACCCGTACCGCAGTTTGTTGACAATCGTGTTATTACTCTATTGTGAGTTCTGACGTAAAGTATTTTTTGACTGGACATAAATTCAGGGGATAACAGCCAAGGTTCTCTCCTGACAAAAACTGTGTCACGTCTCGCTTCCTTTAAACTAAAAAAAATGTTTGTCTATCTATACATAGTGTCTAGTTACCCGTATGACGTTATATACAGTATATCTTCTCCCCTGTTACCCACCTGCCACTATACACAGTGTCCAGTTCCCCCACATGGCAGTATATTATTTATACAGTGTCTTCGGTTTCCTTGCTTGGCAGTATATTATGTGTATGTCTTGTCGAATAGGTAAAATTGGTCACTTAGCAAGAACTTATTTAAAATTAAGTCCTTTCTAAAATTTTCTCTTATACGTTTAGAGATATATTTTTTTCCATTTATGCTAATGTAAAAGTTAATAATTTTGTACCAAAAGAACCTTAGAAAACTTACCTAACCTTATTATAACAAGCGCAATTTAATTTAGCCTAATCCAACTAAATATATTTAGATGAAATTACAGTAATTTAATAATAAACACAATGAAATATACTTTTTCGTTCGGTTCAGAATGATTTTTGTGAAATTATTGCGTACACAAATTTTCACTTGCCTTATTCGGCAAGAAAAGTGTTGCTATTTAAGCCAAAATCACAAGTTTTACCTATTCGGTACGACATATACACAGTATTCAGTTATTTACGTAACAATACATTAATCAGTCAATGGCGGCTCGTAACGCCAGTAATACCTATACTATTGTACCGCATCAAACTTCTATTTTTAATAATTTTTTATCTCGTTTCAACAAAAAATATAAATTCGCTTATAAATACATTGAAAACAACATACAACAGATTTTTCCTGTAATATATTTGTCAGTTGTATATTATTTTAGCATAAGGTTGATGAAGTCATACATCTGGCAATGAGCAACTGGGGGGACTGCGGTTCTGCAGCTCCTATGGACGAGCCGCGAGTACACAGTATATAATATAGCGTTGCTCAGTTTAAGGGTTAAAAATCATATTTAAAGATAAAACTTAAATTTAAAAATGACTTATGAAGCAGTAGGGAAAAAAAGAAAGTTTTTTTTTTAAAGGTGAATTATTTTAAAATCCGTCTTTAAGGATTCTTAAAAACAGGCTTTAAATGATCTTTTTTATGGTTAGCGTGGTGGATGCAACTTGCAACTGCAACAATTATGTATTTCTTATAATAAAGTTGACCTGCAAGAATGAACCTCTTTGGAAGCTTCATTGCACTTAAAACGCTGCATGACCCCTTCGGATTTGGCGCTTACCCGTGACTTTAACATTAATAAGAATCACTTAAGAGTACAGACCTTCCAGATCAACTCCTAAGAACACGCGTCTTTGACCTTTAAAGGCAGCTGTTAGGTGCAAATTAAGGGGAAAATGAATACAGATTACTTCTAGGGATGACTACGTCATGGGAACGTTCAGAGAGAGAGAATATAATGGTTACCATGAATATTTAAGGGGAGCCAAGTATAGTGACCTTCCATGAAAGCGATTAAAGGCACCCTTCAAAGGGGGAAAAGATGAGGATATCCTCTCCAAACACCCATAAAGTCCAAAGGATAAAACCCATTTAAGTCTGTCTTTAAGGGAGCATACAAGGATAGCCTCTTAAGGGTGATGAACGAGTGCAACCTTTAAAGGTAAGAAGTAATAAGGTGTTTTGGTAGGATGGCACCAGAAAGTGTCACTCACGTCTTGAAGCCGCCTTTGTACTCGCCACCATCACTGCGCGAGAAACACACAGGCATTAATACAAGAAGGAATGATTCAGTAGAAAAAACTGGAAGATCAACCCAAGATGCATACATGATTCACAGTGAATTAAAGCTTATTGAAAAAAATGAAAGCCACTCCATAAATGTACCAGTCAAAATAACCCACGATTCTAACCTTATCAAACATAAATATTATTATTATTACTATTATTATTATTTAAAAAGTGAAAGTTAGTCCATAAATATACCAGTCAAAATAGCCCACGATTGTAACCTTATCAAGTGTACAGAATGTATTATTATTGTAATAATCGAAAGCGCTAAATCTGTAGGGACATTCAGTGCAGTCATAATTTAACAATGAAGCACAATGTATTAATTTTACAAAATAGTTAATAAATTGGAAAAAAAAAATAAATCGTCAAAAGTGTGTCAATGATGAATCACATTGATGAACTTAACAGTGATGAGTCAATTAGCAAGAGATGACTGACTAATCTGTGTACAAATTTTAGAGGTAATAAATGCTGAATAATAAATTAATAAATGCTGATCATGTCACTAAGGAAATTTGAGAATCAGAATATTCTGCAGTAGGAAAAACACCGGAAATGGTCATAATAGCAAAAGACAATTTTTCAATAAAAATTTTACCCAATAAAGATCTAAAAACTAATGTTCCATAATTCACATTGTGAAGTATGTAAAATATACTTTCAGGGTGGAATTTAAAGACCCTTGAGTGACGGGTCATCACATGACCAAGACCCGAGTCAGGGACCAAAATCATACTCAGTTCAAATATTGTAGGAAAATACAATACTGGTGAGAGGAAATATAATACTAGATTGGTAGTATTCCTAGTTAAATATGTAAATAAATACTAATTTAACCTCGGCATTAATGACCAACATAAAACACTAGTTACTAGTCAAATTTTGATAATATTGAAAACATAAACAGTGTCCACACTGAATAGCTACAGTGTAATAAGCTGTATAGTCCTTGTGGCTTAGCGCTTCTTTGTTGATTATAATAATAATAGAGTTTAATAAACATTTGTCAGTGCTTAGTAATAACCCACATGGAGACAGAAACACAGTAGGTTGATTGATCTGTACATTTCGACTCACTTCTGGGATCCTCTGCAGAGGATGCTGAAGAGGATCCCAGAAGGGGGTCGAAATATACAAATCAATTAACCTTGTGTGTTTCTGTCTCCATGTGGGTTATTATTGAGCAATACTCACACTGTTTTCAGTGGTTCATGGGAACCCGTACATAGAAAAAACATAAAAAGAGCAAGACTATAAATAAAAAAAAAGTATAGTATCATGTGTGTCGATAATTCTCGATACATGAATCAAAATGACCGTTTTAGACAGTTATTCTTATCAGGGGTTATGGAAAAGTTAGACTGAAGCTGGGAATCTATGGATCATGCTGGATCTGTGGATCACAGGTGACATAGATAAAACTGCATCTGTAGATCAAAGCGAATCAATTCTGTAGAACAAGCTGGTTCTGTAGATCACAGTGAATCAATGGATCAAACTTGTTGATAAATTAGACACACTTGCAACACTTGGATATGTGTCTAATTTATCAACTTGTCGGTTCTCTGAACCATTCATCTATATCAAACTTGTTCTCTAGCTCGAACTCAGTAAAACAAAGTGGTTCTGTAGATCAATGTGAATCAAAATATCAGCGTGCATCTGTGGATAGCAGTAAATCAAATAATATGGAGTACTGAATCAAAGCCGATCTTGTAATGAAGAATTAGACACATATGCAACATCTGGGTATCTTTTTTTGTAGACGTTTCACTATCTAATGGCTTTATCAGTACAGTATAACGGCATGATACCCTTGTATTGATAAAGCCACTGGGTGGCAAAACGTCTACAAATAAAGATACCCAGATGTTGCACATGTCTTAATTCTTCGTCTTGTCGGTATTGTATACAATTAATGTACAGATCTTGTAATCTAATTGAATCTACAGATGAGTGAGTTACTGTGCCAAGTGAAGCAATAGTTTAATGTTAATTCATTAGCTCATATCATAACCATGGTTCAATATGAATAAATACGGTAATTATTGTATATACAATTATGGGGGAAAATGTAAGTCAACAGAAGAGAAGAAATATAAATGAAACTATTTTATATTTTCTTGCGTCTAGGCACTTCCCTCATTTAGTGCTGTTTTCTCCAAATATTTTAAGTTCCTTGAAAAGGTGAATAATTTATGTTTGGTTGTAAGTATGGAAGCCTTCGTTACTTGTATTGAGAATCAAGAGTTTGTGAAGAGATTTAGGAAGAGATCAATAGGAAATTTAAATAAATTACCATTATTTTAGAGTTATGTATGAACTCCAGAAGATTGTTAAAAATTTTAGGAACGTCAACAAAAACACTTCTGTGTTCATTCATGTATATATATATATATATATATATATATATATATATATATATATATATATATATATATATATATATATATATATATATATATCGTGCCGAATAGGCAAAACTTGCGATCTTGGCTTAAATAGCAACGCTCATCTTGCCATATAGGACAAGTGAAAATTTGTGTATGCAATAATTTCGCCAAAATCATTCTGAACCTTACGAAAAAAATATATTTCACTGTGTTTGTTTAGTATTAAATTACTGTAAACGTATTTAAAATATATTTAGTTGGGTTAGGCTAAAATATATTGCGCTTGTTATAATAAGGTTAGGTAAGTTTTCTAAGTTCCTTCTGGCGCAAAATTATAAATTTTTACATCAACATTAATGAAAAAATATATCTTTAAACGTATAAGAGAAAATTTTAGAAAGGACTTAATTTTAAATGAGTTCTTGCTAATTGACCAGTTTTACATATTCGGCACGACATATATATATATATATATATATATATATATATATATATATATATATATATATATATATATATATATATATTATAATGTGTGTGTGTGTGTTAAATATGTTGTGTGATAGGCAATACTGAGAAATACTAATTCCTTCGCAATAGTTGCTTCAACTTTACTGGAACGAAACCGTTTAGCTTGCAAGGATATTGACAACTTCGCGAAGCTGTCATTGGCCTACTGATGTCTCCCAGCTGTGACTGACAGATTTCATCATCTTCTTGTGTATACATCCTATGTGATGGAATATAACAGGGAAAACATAGCTCATGTTCCCTTAATGTAACTATCATACAGAGTAGCGTAGCAACACACTGAGAGTCTTCTCACAAGAGAATGAATTGTAGCTATCTGGATGTAAATGCTGTGTGAAAAACATTATTGCCTGCTCTCATCTAAAGTTTTCTTGGTTTTCTCGGACAAAAAAAATAAGGTAAGGACGATTCCAGAGCTGGCAAGGAGTGTGAATAGTGAAAATATCAAGGAGAATGAATAGAGACGAGCTGTTGGATAAGGATTACACGGAACCAACTGAGGAAGAGACGGAAGTCAAACACAGAGGAGAGTCAGCTTTCATAAAAGAGAGAGGAAAAAAATATGGTCGCAGAAATAACGAATAAAAATATTTTTTTTTCACAAACAGGGGGAGTTGTATCAGAGAGTTATTGTCTTCTACAACTAATGGAAACTTGAAAAAAATATATGACGAACTAAATACAGATGGGGTACTACAAGCATAGCTCTGTTCATGTAGCTAGAAATATGTATTAACACACACACATACACACACTTACCCACCTATATAAAGACACTTCACAACATGTACATAAAATCTCTTGTGCGACTTGTATTAGCTTTACAGATGCTGCTGCCCCTTACATAACACTTTCATCTTCAAAAATCCCTCTGATATATTACATGTTACCACCTCCACAAACCTGTATAATATTATTATCACCACAAACACACAGAGCATGTGTAATATACCACCACAAACACACAAATCATGCATAATATACCACCACAAACACACAAATCATGTACGTATAATATACCACCACAAACACACAAATCATGCATAATATACCATCACAAACACACAAATCATGTACATATACCACCACAAACACACAAACCCTTCATAACATTCCACCACATAAAACAAGCCATGTATAACATACCACCACAGACACAAACCATGTATAACATACAACCACAAACACACAAACTCTTTACAACACACCATCATCACACCACAACCACACAAACTCTCTACAACACACCATCATCACACCACAACCGCACACTCTTTACAACACACCATCATCACACCACAACCACACAAACTCTTTACAACACACCATCATCACACCACAACCACACAAACTCTACAACACACCACCATCACACCACAACCACACAAACGCTTTACAACACACCACCATCACACCACAACCACACAAACGCTTTACAACACACCACCATCACACCACAACCACACATCCTCGTTTTACAACCTCCTCAGCTGACAAAAGGACATGCCAATCTGAGAATCGTGACTCACGTGTTGAAGGCGTCAGAGCCAGTGTGACAGGAGGTGTCCCCAGACGCAGCGTTGCTGCACGAGGAGCTAGGAGGATCATAGTACCAGTAGAGCTGGTTAAGGCCACAGGCGAAGCTTGTCAGCACCAGGAAGAAGATGAACAAAAACTTGGCAATGTCTGCAATCCGGAGAGGAAATAGATGTAAATTTCGATTTGGGATGGCAATGAGGTATTATTGGGTTACAAGTTTGAGTATGATTGTGAAGGGTTTCCCAGTCATGATTATGGCTGAGATGTATTTCCTAGTTTCTGTATGACTATGAAGGCTTTCTTAGTTTGTGTATGACTCTGAAGAGTTCCCTAGTTTAAGCATCATAGTAAGCCCACAAGAGACTGGAAAAAAAAAACTCATGACAAAAGATATTTTATCAGTACGACGTTTCACCCATAAGACACTTTTACCAAGCAGGTGCCGTGCAGCACATGGGGAATCTGAGGCGATTAGCTTTGATCTAAGGCAGGAAAAGGTCGCTCAATTTTTTATGAGCAAGAGCCCTTCACTCTCGACACCCTCCTCATTTATAACACAGTGTGTATCTTTCTGCTGAATATTTATGCTTTGGATCACTTCTGCTCGTCCGTCCTTGATGCCATTGAAGGGCTTCATGCCGTTGAAGGGCTCTTGTTACAGTGGATTACATCTCCACTCCACCTTGGATCACTCCTGATTACCTCACATTCTCCCGATGATAATAAATAAGACGCCCTGGATACACAGATGTTAAGTGCTTTCAGTAGTAACAGGAAACTTCTTGTGTCTGCTCTAGCATGAGGTGTTAGAGTAGACAGAACATGGCGCAGTTGTAGAGTTGCAAGGTGTAGAGCAAGGAACAGTCGTAGAGAGAGTTGCAAGGTATAGAAGAAGGAACAGTAGTAGGGAGAGTTGCAAAGAGTAGAAGAAGGAACAGTAGTAGGGAGAGTTGCAAGCTGTACATTGGGATGTAAGATAGCTGTGAAGAAAAAGGCACACGTTTCAGAACAAGCTTTTATTGTGACAACGTTTCGCTCTAAACCTTTATCAGGTCATGATTTGATGAAGCTCTACACAGAGAAACTGCATCAATAAATATTAGTTCTGCAGCCTGTCTCTTTTCTTCACTTTAGTCGCAGTAAACCACCTGGATCCAGGTAAGAGTGCAAGGAAGGATGCTGTCTGCTGATCTTTGTAAGCGGCCCAGACATACAAGAACCATGGGCGAACACTGAGTGACAACACTCATTCCTTTGCGTTTTGGGCTTGTAGTCTAGCCTCTCCATGATTTACATGCGAAACCATGGTAACTAAATGGTCTGCAATTCCACAAGGAAGGTTTGTTCCAGATATCGAAGCACGACTTGGAAATGAACCATATTTAAGTGGGAGATGATTGAGACGCATGTCCCCCAAAGACCTGGATATCACAGAGCTCTACTTCAAAGACCTGGATATCACAGAGAGCTCTGGTCTAAAGACCTGGGTATCACAGAGAGCTCTGGTCTAAAGACCTGGATATCACAGAGAGCTCTGTTCCAAAGACCTGGATATCACAGAGAGCTCTGCTCTAAAGACCTGGATATCACAGAGAGCTCTGTGCCAAAGAGCATGTCTCTGTATAAGAAGGACATCACAAAGATGAAAGCTGTGTTTTCAGAAGCATGTCTCTGCAAGAAGCTCTCGCATGTGTTCAGGACAAATTGCATGTATGAAGATAAACATGTTAAAGTCTATAATTTCAGAAATTACTGTCGAGGGCCATGAGTTGATTTACATGGGAGCACAACTTCCCCCATTTTAATGATTATTTGATTATAAAATTATTTTATCAGCAAGTATAGTTTACAAGCCATAGGCTCCTGTTTTTTCCTTCTCCAAGGCTACTAAATTCTGGACCACATTTCTTTAGAAGAGTTGAAAGATAAGCCTTAACCTTACATTTTAGCATTAATGTATGCAAATAAACTTTCTGTATATATATATATATATATATATATATATATATATATATATATATATATATATATATATATATATATATATATATATATATATATATATATATATATATATGCTATGCATAACAACCACTGTGAAAGAATAGTGAACTTGCAAGCACTTTTGTGATTTCTCACATTATTCAAGTTCCTTGATAATGTGAGAAATCACGAAAGCGCTTGGAAATTCACTGTTCATTTACAGTGGTTGTAATGCATATTGTGATATCACCTGTTTGCTGTGATCTTATTGCATATATATGCTATGAATGTGCAATAGCTGTGTAGATTTTTTCTCTATCAAATATTGACAACGACATACCTATGATCATGCAGCCGAGAGAAATTTGTAGGGGGCCAAGGTGAGGGTTAGTCTGGAACAGGTAGATGATCCTGGCAAAGGAGAAGACATTGGCTACAGCAAACACGCCTTCAGCGATGAGCGTTGGGTCATTGGCTGGCCACTGAGCACGTGGAACCTCTCTGTGGATAAGGGTTGAGTCAGAGAGTGACGTTTTCCTTGATGTCGTGAGAGCACAGGAGAGTGAAAACAGCTTTCTGGAGAGTAGGTGATGGACAGAAGGTCGAATTGATGAGGCTAGGGTAAGAATGTATAAAGATAAGGATTGATCAGGATGGAATAATGGCAGTAGTTTGACTTTGCTGTGAGAGGAAACAAATACATGTGCAACATCTGGGTATCTTTATTGTAGACGTTTCGCCATCCAGTGGCTTTATCAATACAAATTCTAGGACATAATTGGAAGTCAGTAGAACAGTATACAGGAGATGAGGTAATCAGCCCCTCGGCCTCATCTGTATGTGGTTCTACTGTCTTCCAATTATGTCCTTGAATTTGTATTGATAAAGCCACTGGATGGCGGATACACATACAGGAGTTAAATATATTAGGTTTAAGTTACTCAAGCAACACTATACGAAAAGACAACCACAGTCAAAAAGTTACTGTGACCATTTTCAATATACCAGATGAGCTAGGTTTTCTCCCTTTCCTCCTGCGATAACGGAGAAGCCTGTCTGGGATTTGTATTCATTTGTCTTAAATCATAACCCTTTTAAACTGTTATATTATCATTTGGCTGAAATGTTGCCACCTTTTCGCCATGTTCAATTTCCTGACCAAAAATTAATACTGTGTGGGCTAGAGGCTAGCCTGTTAGCTAAGCGTGGTTCAGCGATGGAGTGTACCTCAGATAAATGATTCTATTAAGTGTGCTATTGAAGTTTATTCCTTGGATAACACTGTGAGTTGGGCGATTATTTTGTTTACACAAATATCTTCCTCTGTAGACATGTAGTATTTTTATGCACTTAGACATAGGAGGGTGGGGGAGGGTAGGGTTGTACTGTTTTAGTTAAAAGGATAGTCAAGCAGTGTAACTGACAAGGGAAGAGAGCAACCGTGGATCAGTTAACTTCTTCATAAGATATAATTAAGAATAAGTCAAAATAATATGCTCGGAATCATCTACAAGTAACTCGCAAACTGGAGATAAATCTTTTGATGACGTTTCGGTCAGTACTGGACCGTCATGTTAGGGATCACAACTCATAAACTGGTCCTCTGTCAAAACTCTATATATCCCACTTGTAACCTTCACAGACGCCCTTTTGTAGGATTAACTAACCCTTATAACTAATATGAACCTTAGTCCTGGTTGTCCTCTCGATGTTTATCTTTCCCAATATATTGTCAGTTGCTCCGATCCCCAAAACACTTACCACTTGAAGTAAATATTGGCTGTTTTCTAGCCTTTCTTGCCTAGTCCTCGACTTTCATGTAAACTTTTTCTTTATCTTACTTCTAGCTATCTTTCCTTTCCTCTCGCAGTCACAACTTGAAGATGGTCCAGGTCAGACCTGGACCAGGTTTGACACTGTGCTTTTGGGCTATATATAGAGCTCACGTGGGTCTAATAAACTGTGTTCATTAATGACATCTCCCATCCCTGAGATCATGTTCTGAACGTGTTTCACCAATGGCCATTTGTTTCATTTTAAATCACTTTCAATGTGAATATCTCAACCAGACCATGTGTGAGTCCTGAGGTAATATTCAGTATTTATGTCACGACCAGAGCCACATAGACACATCACATAGAAATATATTCCAGTGATGTTTCACCCTGTGGCAAAAAGTATCACCTGGTGTCATAATCAGCATGTTTCACTCGGGACGCAAGTGCTACATAGGGTCATGTATTCTTTACCTGATAAATAAGTCTTTCAGGTCACATATCCCTTATCTGGTAATCGAATCCCACATAGGGTCATACATCCCCTCACCTGGTACCTGAGTCCTCCATAGGGCCATAAATCCCTCACCTGGTATCTGAACATTAATTGCAAAGTGCCAAGGATTCCTCACCTGGGTCCATATTTGTTTGTTGTGATCTGAACGAAGGCCACGGCCCGCAAGCTGAAGGTACAGAGGTAGAGGGAGAGCATGATGAAGTCCAGCCAGTTCCACCACTGGCGTATATAAGCTGTCAGTCCCTCCTCCCACAACTGCTTGCACTCCGCCCATACCTGCAACATGTGTGATCATTGTAGGTAAATGGTTCAGAGAACCGACAAGTTGATAAATTAGACACATGTGCAACACTTGCATATGTTTATTGAGGAAATGTTTCGCCACGCAGTGGCTTCATCAGTCCAATACAAGGAGAAAGGCGAAGATCAGAAGTTTAAGGTAATCTGTTCCTCAGCCTGGAGTCGATGTAATCAGTCCATCAATGTGATTGACGGACTGATTACATCGACTCCAGGCTGAGGGACTAATTACCTCAAACTCCTTCTGATATTCATCTTTCTCCTTTGTATATGACTGATGAAGCCACTGTGTAGCGAAACGTTTCCTCACTAAAAATACCCAAGTTGCACATGTGTCTAATTTATCAGTGTGATGATCACACTCACATATGGTATTACTATACTTAACTTACTATAAAAAGTAATATTGTAAAACACAAATTGTAGTACCATAGCCGGAACAAATTACAACAAATTGTAGTACCATAGCCGGAACAAATTACAACAAATTGTAGTACCATAGCCGGAACAAATTACAACAAATTGTAGTACCATAGCCGGAACAAATCACAACTAACCCAAAATTTGGAGAGGAAACTTAATGGGTGAAGTAATATTCTAGCAATAGGCCTCACCTCCATATTTTCCTAGAGTTGCACACTCTTCATCAATCTTTGTTGGTATATTTTTTCCTTCTACATCAAGACTTCATTGCGACCTTTCCTTTGCTGTCTGTATTGTGTATCATACCACTACACCGTCTTTAATTTTAGCCATCCCTTATTATTTGCATAATATTAGCATACACACTTTCCTTGCCTCCGTCTTTCCCTTCTTACTGCAGCACACAGCACTCTTCTTCACAGTCAAACGAAAGCGTCGACATCAATCTGGTACATTCTCTTCTTTTTCATGTATTACCACTTTTTTTTCCACAGATTGCAACATTCTTCAGCTCGCTTGCTATCATATATTCTGTGATTTACGAAATCCCTCATAGGTTCATCTGCTCAAACATTCTTAGAAGTATAAACAGTTTCTCTTCCTCGTATCTTCTTAATTCCGCTTTATTTAATTACTTACGCTTGTAAGGCTAGAGTTCATTGTGTGTTTCTCCTTTGTCTATGGGAGGAGGTGAAGGACGGAACTTATCACCAAATAAACACAGTGAAACATCAACACAGCTGCATATAAACACAGTGCTTCACACCTTTACATATTTTGCCTCTTTTCCTTAGTTTATTGATAAAACATTTCGTAATCCCAAGAGCTACATGTAAACTTACGTCCATAGTCAAATCATTCGGCACCTCAAAATTTTTAATTAAAACCCTGATGTACTGTAGCGATGTTCAGGACCTTCCTAGCACTGCTCCAAAATTTTTCACAATGCTGAGGAATTACCTGCCTTATTATTGTTTCATGCTCTCTGAAGCACTCACCATGCCCTTTGAATCACTCACAGTGGCCTCTGAATCACTCACCATGCCCTCTGAAGCACTCACCATGCCCTTTGAATCACTCACAGTGGCCACTGAATCACTCACCATGGCCTCTGAATCACTCACCATGGCCTCTGAATCACTCACCATGCCCTCTGAATCACTCACCATGCCCTCTGAAGCACTCACCATGTCCTCTGAATCACTCACCATGGCCTTTGAAGTACTCACCATGCCCTCTGAAGCACTCACCATGCCCTCTGAAGCACTCACCATGGCCTTTGAAGTACTCACCATGCCCTCTGAATCACTCACCATGGCCTTTGAAGTACTCACCATGCCCTCTGAAGCACTCACCATGCCGTCTGAAGTACTCACCATGGCCTCTGAATCACTCACCATGCCCTCTGAAGCACTCACCATGCCCTCTGAAGCACTCACCATGCTCTCTGAAGCACTCACTATGCCCTCTGAATCACTCATGTCCTCTGAAGAACTCACCATGCCCTCTGAAGCACTCACCATGCCCTCTGAAGCACTCACCATGCCCTCTGAAGCACTCACTATGCCCTCTGAATCACTCATGTCCTCTGAAGTACTCACCATGCCCTCTGAAGCACTCACCATGCCATTTGAAGTACTCACCATGGCCTCTGAAGCACTCACCATGCCCTCTGAAGCACTCACCATGCCCTCTGAAGCACTCACCATGCCCTCTGAATCACTTACCATGGCCTGAAGTACTCGCCATGCCCTCTGAAGCACTCACCATGCCCTCTGAAGCACTCACCATGCCCTCTGAAGTACTCGCCATGCCCTCTGAAGCACTCACCATGCCCTCTGAAGCACTCACCATGCCCTCTGAAGTACTCGCCATGCCCTCTGAAGTACTCGCCATGCCCTCTGAAGCACTCACCATGCCCTCTGAAGCACTCACCATGCCCTCTGAAGCACTCACCATGCCCTCTGAAGTACTCACCATGCCCTCTGAAGTACTCGCCATGCCCTCTGAAGCACTCACCATGCCCTCTGAAGCACTCACCATGCCCTCTGAAGTACTCGCCATGCCCTCTGAAGCACTCACCATGCCCTCTGAAGCACTCACCATGCCCTCTGAAGTACTCACCATGCCCTCTGAAGTACTCGCCATGCCCTCTGAAGCACTCACCATGCCCTCTGAAGTACTCGCCATGCCCTCTGAAGTACTCACCATGCCCTCTGAAGCACTCACCATGCCCTCTGAAGCACTCACCATGCCCTCTGAAGTACTCACCATGCCCTCTGAAGTACTCGCCATGCCCTCTGAAGTACTCGCCATGCCCTCTGAAGTACTCACCATGCCAGTAACCCAGAAGAAGATTAACCACTCCACAAAAGTTGGCGCAGGTCCCCGGAGGTTCCTCCGGTGTCTTTCACTGCCCTCTGTCCGGGTAGAGGCCAACACCAACAACACTAGGAACAGTCCGAAGGAGGCACTGCAGAAGGTAAAGCAAGATAAATATTGTACAAAGATATGAAAAAATTGTTGGGGGTGTTAGGGAAATTTGGATGACATATCTAACCTCGACTCTTTAGTGTCTTGCTCTTAACGTAAAAAAAAAGAATATACGATTTTATAATACTGTACAGAATTAATGAAAATATTAGAAAATTAGAAAAAAATATTTATAAATTGATGTGATAGCCCTCCATCTTTCATCGTTATTTTGGTTTATAGATTAAAGGTAAAAGTTAGGTAATTATATATTTATATATATAGGGGGTGTTAGGAGAAAATTCTCAAACAGCTTCAGGGAGAACCTTGAGTTTTCCCTGAAGCAAGTTTATTCTTTTCTCTGAGGATGAGGGTCCCTATGACAGTTCTAGAGGTGGTACCTCCATATATATATATATATATATATATATATATATATATATATATATATATAATATAGGGGGTGGTAGAAGAAAATATTCAAACAGCTCCGGGGAGAACCTTCAGTTTATTGTCTTCTCTGAGGAAGAGGGTCCCTAGTCCAGTTATAGAGGTGGTACCTCCCTATGTATATATATATATATATATATATATATACAGTGGACCCTCGACTAACGCTATTAATCCGTTCCTGAGAGCTCATCGTTAGTCAAAATAATCGTTAGTCAAGTTAATTTTCCCCATAAGAAATAATGGAAATCAAATTAATCCGTGCAAGACACCCAAAAGTATTGAAAAAAAAAAAAAAATTAACACATGAAATATTAATCTTAATACACACAAACTGAAGAAGACATGCACAGTTACATGACACTTACCTTTATTGAAGATCTGGTGATGATTGATGGGATGGGAAGAGGGGAGTGTGTTGATGGTCTTAGTGTTTAGAAGGGGAATCCCCTTCCATTAGGACTTGAGGTGGCAAGTCCTTTTTCGGGGTTACTTCCCTTCTTTTAATGCCACTAGGACCAGCTTGAGAGTCACTGGACCTCTGTCGCACAACATATCTGCCCATAGAGGCCTGTACCTCCCGTTCCTTTATGACATTCTTAACGTGTTTCACAACATTGTCAGTGTCACCATTAAACACGTGTTCAGGTTTCAGTCCTTCACTATGTACTCCTTGAATTCCTGCACATATTTTTCAGCTGCTTTTTGGTCCAAACTGGCAGCCTCACCATGCCTTATCACACTATGTATGCCACTACGATTCTTAAATCTCTCAAACCAACCTTTGCTGGCCTTAAATTCACTCACATCACCACTAGTTGCTGGCATTTTTCTAATTAAATCGTCATGCAACTTCATAGCCTTTTCACATATGATCGCTTGAGAGATGCTATCTCCTGCTATCTGTTTTTCGTTTATCCATACCAATAACAGTCTCTCAACATCTTCTATCACTTGCGATCTCAGTTTCGAAAACATAGTTGCACCTTTGGCAAGAACAGCTTCCTTGATTGCCGTTTTCTTGGCCACAATAGTAGCGATGCTTGATTGGGGTTTTGTGTACAGCCTGGCCAGCTCGGAGACATGCACTCCACTTTCATACTGAGCAATGATCTCTTTCTTCATATCCATAGTAATTCTCACCCTTTTTGCTGTAGGGTTGGCACTAGAAGCTTTCTTGGGGCCCATGGTGACTTATTTTGCAGGTGCAATCACTAAAAAGGCTGTGATAATATGAAATGTTCCGATTGTATGCTTGGAAGCGACCGCGGTGGATGGCTGGCTTGTAAACACTGGCCAGAAGTGGACGCGTCTCAGACGGAAGGAATAGTGTTGGTCGAGTTTTTTTTAGCGCTAATCGAGGCAAAATTTTTGCGATAAAATGTATTGCTAGTCAGATTTATCGTTAATCGATGCCATTGCTGGTCGAGGGTCCACTGTATATATATATATATATATATATATATATATATATATATATATATATATATATATATATATATATATAAACACACGTATATTACAGATCAAATTGAGAATATAGGGAAAAAAGGCCTTAATCACCAAAGACTTTTCGTTAGTGGATAACTTTCCTGCACTCAGCCCCCTAGACCTGTGGAAGTACCCGGTGTATGTCACTCTCTCTCTCTCTCTCTCTCTCTCTCTCTCTCTCTCTCTCTCTCTCTCTCTCTCTCTCTCTCTCTCTCTCTCTCTCTCTCTCTCCCTCCCTCCCTCCCTCCCTCCCTCCCTCCCTGCCTCCGTCTCACCTGTGGTAGATGAACTTCATGAAGGGGGAGCGTATGACCCTGCCCAGGCTGGTCCTGGGGAAGATGAGGTAAATAATGGCGATGATGGGCATACACAGGATAATGGAGAGACAGAGCAAAATCTTGACTAGGGCATTCCTGCGTCTCCAGATGGGCAGTCCCTCGTGCCACACAGACGTTAACAACTGCTGGCAGTTCGGATGTGCCACGAACTGTGCCAGGGGGGAAGATAGTAATAATAATAATAATATCAATAATAATAATTTACAAGATACATAGCTTTTAAAAAATTCTAGATGTTATTTAAGGTACCTGTGGAAAGCTCCGCCAGGAAATATACATGAGAGGCATATTTCTCTCGGCGTATATACGCTGAGCATTTACTTTGATGCCGATTTTAGGTGTTAAAATATTCTTGATAAGACGTGTAACATCTGGATATCTTTATTCTGGAAGAATAAAGATAACTTAAGTGTTATACATGTTTATCATTTATCAACTTGTCAGTTTAATGATCCATTTAAAAAAGTCTTGTCTGGTAGCGAACAAACAGTAATAATTATGATAATATTAAATCATAATAATAAGCCTCTCGTTTCTTTTAAGAGCAGCAGTGCCTTGATACAGGTGAAGGGCTCTTGATCCAAGGATATGCTAATAAGACTGTCCTTACCTGCTTTTGGTCGTACTTGAGCGCCAGCTTAAGCCTTGAAAGCTTCAACTGTTGAGGGTCATCCTCGTCATCGTCATCGTCTGAGTCTTCCTCACTTCGCCGGTTGAGAACTGCGATCACCTGGTGAAGTTATTATTATTATTATTATTATTATTATTATTATTATTATTATTATTATTATTATTATATTGTTAATATTGCTCGCATTACTAATTTTATTATTATATTATATTAATTTTATTATTATTATTATTATTATTATTATTATTATTATTATTATTATTATTGGTGTTACTCACCTAGGTGTAATCCCCGCGTTACTCACCTCCTAGGTGTAACCCTAGTGTTACTTACCTCCTAGGTGTAACCCCCATGATGCTCACCACCTAGGTGTAACCCCCGTGTTACCTCTTAGGTGTAACCCCTGTGTTACCTCCATGGTGTAACCCTCGTGTTACTCGCCTGGATGTAACCCCCGTGTTACTCACCTCGTGGGTGTAATCCCCCCGTGTTACTCACCTGGGTGTAACCCCCCGTGTTACTCACCTCCAAGGTGTAACCACTTTGTTACTCACCTCCTGGGTGGAGCGACACTGGTGCAACAATTCACAGGTGTACTTCTTACACTGATCACTCAGCTCCAGGTAAGTGTCCTTGAACTCGTTCTCAACTCTCGCCAGTCGTTCCAGTTCCCATGACAACTGTCAGACACGTGCTATATGTTCATTATTCAGTATTACAGGCAAGAATACAGGTGTTTTTAAGGTAAAGGCACAGTTATTATGATTGTTATATAATGATTAATATAACATATGCAAGTAATGTCACCTATTTAATAGAGTAGTCATCCATAGTTAAACCATGGAACGGGTGGGGGTTTGAACCCATGGCGAGTGAGTCGTGAAATTCCAGGTCAGTGCGTAAGCCACTGGGCCAGCTGGCTACCCATATAGCCAGCTAAAACCCTAGGAGAAACGGTGCCTGAGGAATGGAGATGCTGGGCATGTTTCTTTACACCTGATGTTCCTTGTTCACCTAGCAGTAAATAGGTACCCGGGTGTAAGTCCACTGTTGTAGGTAGCTTCCTTATTTCTATTTTAATCAGGGGAAAAGTGCTGACGCAACAGTGGTGTCAGGTTCGATCCAAGGTAAAGGAGAATATCATATTCCTTGGAACAAGTGCCCCTCACCAGCATCAGTGCAACCTCGAGAAAAGACTGAACCATGAAATAAGCTGGGGTGGGATAACAGCTTTTAGCCTGGCATTCAAATGATAAAAAGGTGAATTAAGTTTAGAATACAGAGCAGAAGAATACCAGCGGCAGGAGACTCACCCTGAAAGCAGCGAGGATGGGATCCTCCGAGGTGAGGGAGATCCAGGCAGGGGAGGCCAGGGCACGGTACGTGTGGATACGACGCATGGAGTAGCGCAGAGAGTCTGCGTGGAACCCTTCAGTACACGGCCGACAACAACATGATAGTGGGTGGGGCTTGTCGATGTACGCGCCTGCAACACAAGAGTTAGCAGATGACTGTGGACACGAAGTGGCTAGTTTATTGTGCACCTCATAGCCATCCCCTGGACAATAGTGGCTAGTTTATTGTACACCCAGGAGCCATTCCCGTCGACGATAGTGGCTAGTGCACCTCATACCCTGGACGATAGCAGCTAGTTTATTGTTCACTCCATATCCATCATCTGAACGATTGCAACTAGTTTATTGCTCACTCCATATCCATCATCTGAACGATAGCAGCTAGTTTATTGCTCACTCCATATCCATCATCTGAACGATAGCAGCTAGTTTATTGCTCACTCCATATTCATCATCTGAACGATAGCAGCTAGTTTATTGCTTACTCCATATCCATCATCTGAACGATAGCAGCTAGTTTATTGCTCACTCCATATCCATCATCTGAACGATAGCAGCTAGTTTATTGCTCACTCCATATCCATCATCTGAACGATAGCAGCTAGTTTATTGCTCACTCCATATCCATCATCTGAACGATAGCAGCTAGTTTATTGCTCACTCCATATCCATCATCTGAACGATAGCAGCTAGTTTATTGTTCAGTCCGTATACATCACCTTGACAATAACGGCTAGTTGCGCACAAACTACCCATTCATAACTTAACAGATATTCACAAATACACGCAGATTCACAACCACCCAACTATGCACAGCCGAACAGAGATTCACAGTTAGAGATTATAACCAGGTATTAAAAGCCACACAAACATTCAGAAGTACACAAGAAGCAACATCTTCGCTGGTCTGTCGAGCCTTCCACACCTGAGTTGCCACATAGATGAATTTCCGCTCCAAGAATCTCTCTCTTTCAGACCACGAGTGAAGACCATGATGCAAACAAAATTTACCAGAGAGCCCTTCCTCCTCCTCCTCTTCCTCCTCCTTATCCTCCTCCTTCTCTTCCTCCTCTTCCTCTTTCTTCTTCTCGTCCTCCTCCTCCTCCCCCCCCTCCTGCTTATCAGTATGCTTCCTATGCTCCTTCGATTTATGCCTCATTCTACTCATTTTTTAATCCTACTTCTATTCCTTCTTTTCCTCTTGTTGATCCTCCTCCTGTCTTCTCTGCTCCTGCAGTTATGGCTTATCCTTCGGCGTTGTCTTCCCGTTGAGGGATAGAGCTAACCTACCAAACTTCAGAATGTCCATTAGAAACCTAAATACAAAATCTTTGACGACCCTTCACACAAAACAGTTTTCAGATCATTTCTGGAATGAAAAATGTTATGGTGATACCGACAAGATGTGGAAAAAGACACTTACGTACGGTTCAGTACATTTTATTAGAGGAAACGTTTCTCCACTCGTGGCAAAACGGGTGGAGAAAAGATATGTCTTTTTTCACATTTCTGGAAGACACAGTGCGTCGTACAGCTTTCATCTATCAAACGAAAATAGAAGACCAGCAAGGAGGCTCACATTTATTACAATTATTATATCTCAGGGCAAGCGCCAAATCCGTTGGGGTCATACAGCAGTAGGGGAAACGGGATCGAACTGAAATGGGTCAAGCTTTTTTAATATGCAGATTTAACATAAGGATTAATTTGGAACCATAGTGATCGGTCTGTTTATTGACGTGAGGAAAATGGATTTAGAAACCGACAAGTTGAAGAATGAGACACTTGTTCAACCTTTGATATACCTTTATACCTTTGAAGAGTTTCGAGAGTTAATCTACTCTCTGGGCCCGGCCATGGGCCAGGCTCGTCTGGTGCTTGCCTGGTCAACCAGGCAGTTGCTGCTGGAGGCCCACTGCCCCCACATATCCATCACAGCCTGGTTGCCCTGGCACCTGGTGAAGATACTTGTCCAGTTTCCTCTTGAAGGCTTCTACACTCGTCCCAGCCGTGTTTCTGATATCTTCTGGTAAGATGTTGAATAGTCTGGGGACCTCAGATGTTGATACAGTGTTCCCTTGTTGTCCACCACCGCACCCTTGCTCCTCACTGGGTTTATTTTACACTTCCTCCCATATCTCTCACTCCAGTATTTTGTTATAGCAGTGTGCAGATTTGGGACCAGGCCCTCAAGTATTTTTCCAGGTATATATTATCATGTATCTCTCTCTCCTCCGCTCCAATGAGTACATGTTCAAGACTTGCAGGCGTTCCCAGTAGTTTAGGTGCTTTACTGGCTCAATGTGAGCCGTAAACGATCTCTGTATTTGTTCCAGCTCCGATATTTCTCCTGCTTTGAACGGGACCGTCAGCACTGAGCAATGTTCTAAGTGAGGGAGCACTAGCCATCGGCATTATTTCCCTTGTTTTGAAAGTTCTCAATACCCACCCCGTCATCTTCCTGGCTGTCGTGATTTTTGTCTTGTTATGGTCTTGAAAAGAAAGGTCCGCTGACATAATTATCCCCAGGTCTTTTACGTGTTCCTTACGTTCTATTTGGTGACCCTCTTGAGTTTTGTATGTAGTGTTCCTTTTGAGTTCGTCATTCTTTCCATACCTAAGCAGCTGGAACTTATCACCATTGAACGTCATGTTGTTCTCCACTGCCCACTGGAAAACCCTGTTTATGCCTTCCTGTACTTTTTCAGTGTCCTCTACCGTACTGACTTGCATGCTTATTTTAGTGTCATCTGCAAATGATGATACAAAAGTGTGCCGGGTAGTTTTTGTCTATGTCTGCTATGAGGATGAGAAACAGTAGAGGTGCCAGGACAGCGCCTTGGGGCACTGAGCTTTTGACCTCGCTGATGCTGGATCTTGCCCTGTTCACTACTATTTTTTGTGTTCTGTGTGTTAGGAAACCGAAAATCCATCTGTCTACCTTCCCCGTAATGCCCATGGCCTTCATTTTGTGCTCTATCACTCCATGATCGCATTTGTCAAACGCCTTTGCAAAATCTGTGGCATGATCGTCCTGCTCTAAAACCATGATGGTTCGGGTTATGTTGGTTGTGCTGGTCCATGAAATTTGTAATCTGCCGTCTCATCACTCTTTCGAAGATTTTTATGTGAGAGATTAGGGCTACTGGTCTGTAATTTTTAGCTAGTGCTCTACTACCTCCCTTGTGCAAAGGAGCTATGTCTGCACTCTTTAAGGCCTCCGGTATTTCACCTAGATCTAATCTCTTTCTCCAAAAAATACCGAGGGCTCGTGCTAGTGGTACAAAGTACCACTAGCAGTGGGCATGTTTTCTATTTTTCGAAATCTATGGGATCTGTACAAATGTCAGTTAGTTGGTCTGTGCGGCCTTCTTCGGGAGTGAAAAATATTTCTGCATTTTCTACCTTGCTGTCATTTAATGGGTTGCTGAACACCGACTCATACTGTTCTTTTAGGATTTCACTTATTTCCTGTTCGTCGTCAGTATACGAGTCTCCTCTCAGTAGTGGTCCAATTCTACAGGTAGTTCTTAGCTTGGATTTTGCGTAAGAATAGAAATATTTTGGGTTTCCTTGCAATATCCTGTATGGCCCTTTCCCTTTATACTTCTTCTGTGAGGAAACGTTTTGCCAA